>NC_083649.1:16949322-17244322 GCF_963576545.1 Limanda limanda
GTGTCCCTCATATCTGCTGGTGGCCACTAACACCTGCTAACATCTACTGGTAGTTGGTAAACTAAATTGTGCAGGAGACCTACACACGTACAGGGGATATTCAACATCTTGTCCTATATTCTAAAAACCCCATATGAAATTTATTTCAGAGCTATTTATGCACTAAAAATAATTCCTAAATAAAACTGAATAGCTGCGTCTTTAAAGGGGAAGTCATATATTTAAAAACGCACCTCTATAAAATCCCTTTCTGATCTAGATGAGTGCAGAATATAGGTTTGGCTCAGAAACCCCCCAAACAACTTGAGTCTCTGTATCAGTGAGTGGAAGTTGAGCTGCAGATTTCCTCTCGCTGCCCCCCTGTCAGGCAGCCGGGTTTCTTTTCAGTACAAATGGAGATTGCTCTGACATTTACAACACACATAAGTATCTGAAGTCACTGTGCACAATCACCTATTTTACACACTGTTGCTGAACCCGGAGTTTTTGCTGGTTTACTGTGACCTTTCGGAATGTCGCAGACAATGAATAACCACAGTGAGATGCTTCAAAGATCATTATGCTCCACGTCATTTTCCGACCCGTGTCTCCACATGACACAGTGAAAGTTAGGACAGCGTTGTTTACGGAACACGATGTATACTTTAAACTGTTTGCAACTTCACTGCCACAACCATCACGTTGCTAGCTGCTAATAATTTAGTGAACATTTTCACGGCCTCCTGAAGCTCTTTAGCATAAATGTGGCACATTAATGAGAATGGGGACATTAACACAAGATGCTGGACCACTTCCACATCCATTTATGCATGCCTCGACGTGTATAATTTAAAACTGAGCTACAGTCTTAATTCAAGATCTTGCCAATTTTCTTTTCTCAAATAATGACACAGATATGACTTTCTTTGGTGCTTCTTGAGGATAAAAATGATAAATGGCCAAAATATATTTATTTTCTGTAGCAAATATATGCAAGTTCTCTGTGTGGAAGAGACTGCTTGGACAGAGGAATATACTCCAGGTGATCATTAACGTGGCTTCAGACGAGGACCTCTTTACCAACAATAGAGGAGGAACTGTTGGCTCCCAACTTTATTTATTTTGCACGGTACCATGCAAATGACTATGGAAGGTTTAATGAGAAGAAAACAGAGAGGAATGAACAAAGATGAGTTGCCTCAAGGATATCATTACCACACATCATTACTCTTGACTACACACCGCAGCAGAGACTGGCTGCTGGAAGACGCTAACAGCCCAGAATGGAAGCTTTTAAAGGGAACATTGAATCTGGATTTGGGCCGGCTAATTTGGCCACATAGGTCCCCAGACATCCGTCGGTCAGACAAAGGATATGCATGTATGACCTTTCACAGTCTGGAGCACGCTGCGCGCCAAAACCATGCACCAACAGGACTGCAGCGGAGGCTTCTGAACACAGCAAAAAGGAGTCAGTGGTCATTCGGGGAGCAAAAGCATCCCCCCTTCCTCCTCCTCTTCCTCCCTCCTCAGAAGGGTCCAGTAACCTTTTATATGATTTTTCTTCAGAGCTGCATTAAGTGCTTAGCAGGAGAAAAAAAAGAAAGTCATGAGACCAAAACAAATGGCAATCATTTCCGAAGTCGAGAGGGGCAATCAGAATGCCATTATACTGTGTTTAGAGGGAGGGAGGGAAAAGCTGGAAAAGTCTAATGGGATTCAGTTCTTTTTTTCTCTCTCGTTATTGGACAGTATGAGTAAAGAGCCAGGGGGACAGAAGACGAAGAGAGGGGGGGGGTATCTAACAATGTCCAAGACTAGATTTGTACCCAGGGCATGGCTGGTAAATGGCATGCCCTTTAATCAAGGAGCCACCAGAGGCAACCTTTACCTTCAGACCTATTAATAACTCAACACGTTGACTGAGTAAAGAGCAGGAAAAAGTTGATTTGATCCACGGGAAACAAACGGTTTAATGATGAGATTGATAGAAGTTTGGGATGGGATGTTCATTTGACATGGAACTGACAGTGGAGCATTTGATTCAACAGTGCACGTGATTATGATAAATTTTAAATAATGTACAGCCCAAAAAATAATACAAAACGGTGGTTTGCACAATTTGAACTATATTTGTCACAGTGTAAATTAAAGAGACAACCCACCAAATCAAATGGTTTCTCAGTTTGTAAATAACTCCGATGATGTCATAGTGATGTAGTCATGGTTATCTTAGCTTTTTCTTGAACAACAAACTGGTGGCATGAGGTTCATTAGAAAGAGTGGGTTGCCCTAAGGAAGTGCATTGTGGGACATGTAGGATCCAGCAGTACTACTGACTAAACATCAGGATATCTCGGATTTGCTGTTTGTCTTTTGTAACTTTTCTCCTGCAAGAAAAAAACCTCCTGTTTGACAATATTTCACCTTTAAACATATTGTTTTTTCAGTTCTTTGAAAGAAATAATGTATCAGTTAGCTGATTTCCAAAAGTCTACAAAGGAAATCTAACAGCAAGAGAAAACAAAGAGAGTAGAAAGAAATATTCACAGTGGATTCAGAACAACTAACAATAGTCTTCATGACCCTGGCTGAATGTTTGGGCTCATTGTCATGCTGCAGAAGGAATCTGAGACTTAAGGTCATTTCAGAAAATGAACTTCTACCAAACACTTGCACTGTACTGTCATGGCACTCAATCCCCCCCTCCAAAATATGTACACGTTTTCTTCTATCATAATGTCTAGAAGAGTGAAGAGTGATATTACAAACTTTACTGAAAGTTTCAGGTTTTGTCTGAGTCTAAACAGATATAAACAGACACCACTGTAGTTAAACTGATACCATAGAATTTAAGGGGATTCTCACAAAATACTTTTGGTTGTGGACTGACGTCTGCTCCTGGGGGCCTCCTGTCAGCTTGGGGACCCTTGAGGCAGTTGTTTACTTTGCCTACCCTGCCTCAACTCCCCTGGCAGATTTTTTAAAAACAAACAAGGGTGAGATGTAGGGGTGCAAATAGGGCTTTGTGTGATATTGACTAGTTTTGGAATTGTCATTAATTGACATTGAAAAATAAGTAAAATAAATCGGTGTTACTATTACATTTATTAAAGAGAAGCCGAATGTCCTTCCGTATGAGAGACTGGAAGATGACAATGTGCCGCATTTGTCACAGTTTTTGCTCAAAATTATTATTCAACCAACTGGCTAATCTTTTCAGCTCTAGTGGACTGTTTAATCACCTTGACTCATATGTTATTTACTCAGCATGCAAATAGTGGGGGAGGTGAGGCAGAGGGATGGAAAACTGGGGCAAAATTCAATACACAACTAAAAGGGGGCAAACTAAGTGTCCCAAAGTCATGTAATCCCAGTAAACAAAGTGAATTTGACGAAATGAAAAAAATGTAATCTTAATTTTTCAACAGCACTCAGCAGAAACACCCTTCATCATCTCTAAATTGCCTCAGAGAGAGCAATGAGAATCCAGATGGTGAGTCCACAGATGGAAGAAGCACCTGCTCTCCCTCCTAAAAAAAAAAAAAAAAAACTAACAATGCACACTAAAGCAGGCTAAACATAACCACAGCGGTGGGGATCTTGAAATACCTGCACAATAATATTTTTTGTATTATTCTCCACCAACCTATTGACCCGCTGTTGCTCAAATTCTGGGGGAAACAATCGGTTTGGGTGCTCCGGGAAATCCACAACCACCAAAAATAAATAAATGAGAAAAAGAAAATCCATTACTGCTACCCAGACAGGGGGTATCCACTCAGCTATAGAGAAATGGGTTTAAAATGTCAGCATCTGCCACATCTGTCTCACATTCATCAGTCCCCCTGCTCACTGTCCTCCAGCTCCTCTCCTCTCTGGACATGTGTAGTGTCTTCTCATGCCCTCAGGCACACTATATGTGTTTATTTAATCAAATGGCACGTTCCATCCCCTTTGGAATCCCACACGGTGCACAGTGCTGGTAAGAGCAACCACTTCATAGATAAAAACTCAATCCTTTCTCCTATATTGAAAGCACCGGTGAGTTTATTTCCATTCTCTCTGTGTCAATACTCCACAACAGCGAGCTTTGCCCAATTCCATTGCTTCTTAACCCGAGTCAGTCATTTCTCATGCATTTATATATCTTAAAAGCTCCACATTGTGATTTAGCAGGATAAATCCTCAAGGACTAAAAGGGCTCCAATGAGACATATTCCATTTATTTCCACACTGCACTGCACAAACTGACCGAGCTGCCACGCAGAGTTACACTTTCCCGATTTAGTCACATTTCTGGATTGAATTTGGGTTCACCAGAAGAGCAGCGACGGCTAACGACAAGGGCCGCTCACCCGCTTTTTTTCGTTTGCATTCAAGACACACTGCACAGCGTGTGTGTGGCTCACAGCCTGCACCCACTGACCCCACACTCACAGCTGCTTTCACCCATCCCTGCTCTCCTCTAGCTGTACCGGCTAAATCAAACAGCACAAGAGACACTAACATATGGGATCCTGTTTACCTGTATACTGTTAATCTAAGCATGATTTGAAGTAACATGTTGGAAGATTCCCTCTTTTTTTTGGTCATATTCAGCTCCAAGGTCAAGCGAGACTGGATGGTAATTAGTCTCAATCCAATTTCAAGCGGATTGTGAAGTATCCAAGATGGCAGTGAATCATCCCTAAAGAGGAATCATCACATTCAAACAGGAGGGTCTGTATTAGTCCTGTGGGGAATGCACTGATGTGACATTTTAAAGCTTTTAAATTGTTTGTTTTTGCGAGACTGAGCGACATGTCCAAATACGATTTCATATCACTGTAGATTTCCTGTCAAGTCAGGGATACTTAGCCATATTTGAAGAGAGTAAAGCCAGGCAGCTAAAGGCATCTTTGCATGTGGTAACTACAATAACATCTATATCTCAAGAGCCTAATGAGGACTAGGTGTTGTTCTTTTTCAAGCAGTTGTGATGTGAGATCTCTCAGTGGGGGTGATGCTCGTTTGGAATCACTGTCACGCCCCTGAATATACAGACTAGACTCATCTTGAATTAACGTGTATTCTCGCCTCCCAGAGAGATGGTTGGTTTGGATTAAAGATCGGACACTGCAGCAGTTGATCAGGTGTTAGACACTTGATTGTTTCCCCTTGTGTATATATATATTAAAAGAAAATCTATTGATGTGGCTCCCTCTCATCCATCCAGACGCGCCTCTCCCTCTCCCGCACCAACACCTCCTCCTCACCTGGCTGCGCGCACACACACGCACGCACGCACGCACGCACGCACGCACACACGCACACACGCACAGGCACACAGAGAGAGATCACACATCACTTGCATTTTCACAATCCGAGGAACTACCGCCCATGCATACGCACACATATACAAGTCAGCCCTATACTCCCATTCCACTGTGTAAACACACAGATGCTCCCTCCATCCACGGCCTTGCGCAGAGCCAGCCTCCGTCCACTGACGTGGCTGTCAGTGCCGCTGTGGAGGCACTCGCTCCAGCATCACCAGTCAGCTGATGGAGGCTTGTTTTGGGGTGAAATATTTATGAGGGCTTGTCACGACTGGGACTGAAACGCGTTGGCTGCGTGTGGTCGCAGTGCGCGGAGCTCTCCTCCTCGTGTGTCCCCTTCTCTTTTGGGGGGGTTTGGGGGATGAAACGCAGGCCCAACATTAAACCAGGCTTTCAAGGTTGAATCATTCGCCTTGTGCCTGCACAGATGCTCGCTGTCAACCTCGCGTTTCTCGGATTTCTCCGCGTTAAAAAATAAAACACAAAACGCCAGCACGCAGCCAGGCAGGCCCGACGTCTACTCCGCAGTAGAGCATCGTATTTTCCCTGCTGCTAATGAGGCAGACAGTTGTATTTTTTTTGTCAGCGTGACAGCAGCCAGACGATGAAGCCGTGGTTTATGAAGCCAAGCAGGAGATGAATGAAGGTGTGATGTCTTACCTCGGTGAGCGAGCAGCCGATGCAGACTGTGCGCGCCGAGATCCAGTTGCCCAGGGCTCGTAAAAATCAGACAACAACAAAACCACGCCGGTTGTTGATGACACAGCTGTCTTGGTGTAGACGGGAGGGAAGGAGGAGAGAGAAAAATGCCTCCCCGGACGTGTCAACTGACGCGCAGAGGAAAAATCTGTTATTCAGACGCATATTAACCGGATTGACGCCTTTTCTTGACGCGCAGGATCTTCCATTTTTATGATAAACAGCCACACTGTGCGCACCGAGGCTAGGTGAAGCCTGGCCGGTGCGCGAGCTGACCGAAAACCATCCTGCGATTCAATGCGACGCTAGTGAAGGAACGCTCCTCTGCAGAAAACACACGCACAGGTGGAACACGAATAACAAAAAGACACGACATCCATAGGTGTGCGTTTCAAAAAAGCCCCCGAATCGACCTCCGCAAAACAAACATGTTTTCAGATCAGCCCAGGAGAGACAGGGAGGGAGTGAGAGAAAGAAAGAGAGAGCGAGAGAGAGAGAGAGAGAGGACGCCAAAACAGAAATGCGCAGATTTCAGCGCGCAGTGTGTCGGTTCAAGCGCTGGGCATCCTCACCGTGCATTTGCATCCATATCAATATTCACGCAGGACTTCCTGACAGGAGACCAGTAGTGGTTTGATCATGGAAAAAAAGAAAACACACGCAAAAACACACACACTCACACACTCACACACACACACATCAGAGGTGGCTTTGAGTCCAGCTGCGAAGAGACGCTGTTATCTGCTTTTTTATCAACAGAGCGAAAAGAAAATTCCCTTCACAGCTTCACATTCAGCAGCAGGCTCATTCAATGAGATTCCTGAGAGGATGTACCATCACCACTACTCTTTGCACAACGGACTGCACTGTAAAAAAGAAAAAGTTGAGAAAACGTAAAATATCAAGGCAACATGATGCAAGAGATTTTTGAGTTTTCTCAACTTTTGCCTGCT
Organism: Limanda limanda; assembly: GCF_963576545.1. Classification (NCBI taxonomy): domain Eukaryota; kingdom Metazoa; phylum Chordata; class Actinopteri; order Pleuronectiformes; family Pleuronectidae; genus Limanda; species Limanda limanda. The sequence goes on from NC_083649.1 coordinate 16,956,275, forward strand.
GTTGTTGACTTAACTAAGGTTTTCAAGTTCTGCAAAGAGTTCTGCCAACTTGGATCTTCTTGTTCACCTAATTAGGATAATCATGTGAGACTAATAAAGAAATTCTTGCTTGAATGCCATGTATTTCTACCTTCACTAAACGCAGATTTTTTTGTTGAATTAATAAACAATTATGCCCCTCAATGTCATGCATTTGTACCTCCTTTAAACGTAGGTATTCTTGTTGAATAAACGTACAATTATCCCTTCAATGGCATATATTCCTAGATGCACCAAACACAAATATTCTTGTTGAATAAACATACATTTTATCTGTATAAATAATCAGATAATAAATAAAACACAGTACAGCTGAATGTTATCTGAAATATTTCTTTATTTCTTTATATTTTTTTATTTATTTTGAACAGGCGGGTTAAGCGCCTTTGTAAAAAAACATTCTTCTCAAATTAGTTCGCAACATCAAATTGAATGACTAACCATTTTTGTATACACATACAACAATGTGTATTCAAACACATACACATACACAATGTGTATATTCAAACACATACACATACAACAATGTGTATATTTAGACACATACACATTGTGTATGTGTATTCAAACACATACACATACAACAATGTGTATATTTAAACACATACACATACAACAAGGTGTATATTTAAACACATACACAATGTGTATTTAAACACATACACATACAACAATGTGTATATTTAAACACATACACATACAACAATGTGTATATTTAAACACATACACATAAACAATGTGTATTCAAACACATACACAATGTGTATTCAAAATAAAAGTTTAGTTTTCAAAGATCTTGTGCGCTGGGAGCACCGAGAGCCACCAAGCTCAAAAAAGATAGTCTGGATGGCTTCAAATGTATACCTCAACTGTTTGGGGTAATTTATATTGAGGGCATATAGAAGGCCAAAGAGGTAGGCGAACGCAGAGGAGAGGTTTTCCATTTCATGCAGCACGATGCCCCCTTCCAAAACAACTGCATGGTCTCGAGCATGTGAGATGTCGGCTTCGTCATCTAGGATGGTGAGGATGGCCACAGACGCCCCTTCCAGCACTGGTGCCAAAATGTCAGTGTCCTGAGGAAAAATAACAGATGCATTTGAGCCTTGACAAACTAGAAAGAGCATTTTCTGAAGAAAATGTGTGTGAATGCTGAGAAGGACCGTGCTAAAGCTGAAAAGTATAATTTGTAGGCTGAGATATGATTGGCTTCATAACGGCTAAAAACAGTTGAAATGTTAAAAAGGCATAAGAAAATGGGCAGCTATACACTGGAACCTGACAGCCAAAGAAAATTGATGAAGCACTGGCAACATAGCTGACGTAATAGCTGAAAATAGATTTAGTAGTTTAGAAGTACAACTTGTGAAAAGGAGGTTGATTTACATGAATTGTAAAAAAGTTAGTGTGAACAATGTATGAAAATATGAACAAATCAGAGAAATATGATTACTGCACTGATAAACTGCACTGGGGAGGTGTATATTTCCATTTTGGATGAACTACTACTTTAAAACATCTCATGAGAATGAGGAATTAGCTACATGGCCTGAAGTATTTATCTTTTTGCTACAGTTACTAGTACTTACCAAGCACTTCATGAAAAACTTTTTGGTATCTTCGCGGAGGAAAATGGGCAAGCCTCTCAGTGCTGCTGTCTTTCTGTGTGTAACAATGTCAGATGTCTAAAGAGTAAGAAAATAAGTATTTCAATAAGTATAGTACTGTACTGAACATACACATAATGCAAAATCAGAAATCTTTTATAGTACTGAAGATGAAGCACACACAACTTTACTTTAACAAATTAAAATACTGTTAAACCAAATGCCACCAAAACACAAAGGAAGGACTGCGGACATCCATTTTTACTGAAGCATATCCACTAAGGTAGTTTTTACAGCAGCCAACATCTTTTTCTGTGTCTGTTATAAGAAAGTATATTCATGCTCTTCTAAAAATGCCAGGCAAAGGAGCACTTCACTCACCTGATCATCGAGTTTATCAAGGAGGTCTTCCATTTCTTGGCCAAAACCACCCTTCTTAGTCCGGTAGAGTTTTAGCAGGCCAGGTCCAAATCTTTCAAGAGATGCATTAAAAGTCCCCAGGAGGTCTTTGCTGGTGATACGCCGAAATTCTTCAGATATCTAAACAAGAAAATCAACAAAATATTGTAATTAATTGTAATTGCAATTTCAATTAAGCATGGGGATTTTTTTTTCTTTAACTGGAAGAAATGGGCTTCCATAGGAGTGAGATGGTTAGGGTAAGAAAATTAGGACAGGTCACAGAATCAAATGGATCATAGATTTAAATGTAACACTGGCAAGACAGAATTGACACATTTCCCCAGTAGATACTGTTCTTCTTCAAGAAAAGCCAATGTAGTTGTATAAGACAATTGCTAAATAAATTAGGACATCCTTACCTCCTGAGACGAAAACAGCGCAGGCCACCTCTCTTGGACCTCAGATACCATAGGCTGACGCTCCACGACTTCTCTCCGCCTGAGGGAAAACGTCAGCTCCATCTTCTGCTGTATCAATGTCATGTTCCTTTTCTTCTTTTTCATTTCATCAACCAGAGCAACTCTTTCCTCTTCAAGTGTAGAATCATCATGGTGTTGTGGATAATCTGGCACATGATTGACCTCTCCACGTTTGGGCTTCTTCAGGGTGAACGGGCTGTCATCTTCACCCCCCTCTTTTCTTTTCCTGTTCACATTTACCTCATTGCATCCTGCCTGGCGAAGCTTTGATCTGTAGTTTCCAAGTTTGTACTTGATACTTGTTTTCCATCCCTCATGGCCTGTGATGCCACTTGGCTCCTTCAGGCATGGATACTTATGAACCAGCGCAGCGGCAACTGACTCAAGCTCATCTTTCTCGGGGTAGCTTTTGATTTCAAAAATTGCCTGTGCAATTTTATCCAGTATCTCCATTTTCATGTCTCTTGTCACTGCAAGGCCCTTCTTTGACTTTTCATATGTGTCATTGGCCTTACACAATTTCAGTTCCACATCATATGCAAACTTAGGGATAGGAAATGGAGATGGCCACTCTGCGACTTGCCTTAAATTATTCTGGATAGAATCAGTCCAACTAGGCCTAAAATCTTCAGAGTGAACACTGAGTGTGTCCTGAGAGGAGACTGAACTAGTGGATTGGTCAAGTGGACATGAATCACTGTTCCACATTATATGCAAGACTGCACGCTCAGCTGGTAATTCAGACATTTCTGTTAAGTTGCAGAGTGCATTTCCAAACTCTGGATCCTCAAACTGTAGTGAGAAATCACCTTGAAGTTCAAGTCTCTCTTTCAGTATATCAATAAATTGCCCCACAGATGTTGGGACTTCAGGAAGCTGGATTCGCCGGGCTTCTCTGGTAGAAAGAACGACCCGAAGTAACAAAGTCTGAAAAGAGAGGAGAGAGATTTATCAGCTGATTATGTTTGATTAACAAATAATTTAGTGTCCAAATGAGAAGAGAAGAAAAGCAAAAGGAAAGGAAAGAGGGGAGCAGAGGACAGGAGAAGAGAGTTGGTGAGGAGAGGAGAGACAGAGGGTGGTGAGAGAGGAGAAGAGGGGAGAGAGTGAGCAGATGAGAGACAGAGGGGGAGGAGAGAGAAGAGAGAGTGAGGAGAGGAGACACAGAGGAGGAGAGCAGAGGAGAGGGGAAAGAACATACCATTTTGAATAGCTTTAATGGAGAATGAACTTCCTTGGGGTCACCATAAGCTTTCCACCAACTGTGTATGCTGCTAGAGGGTGGTAATCCGTCAGCACATCTGGATCCAGAAGAAGAAGGTCTGCACAGGTGTGATATTCAAGCTCATAGGACCTGAAATGTTCAACGTACCAGGAAGACAGTCTTTTACAAATGAATGCCACATCCTTTGCAATGACAAGAATGCTCACAATCTTATGGAATTCCGGGAGGCCACTGCACTGTCCAGCAGATAAAATCATGCCCGCTGCATACTGTGTCCCATGCAGGTGAATTGTTTTAGACAGAGACACACTGTCTAGATGTGGGTACTTCTTCAGTATTTCACACTTGATTGATGGATCCAGATCTGAAACCCTGACCACTTTCACATTTTCAACATACAGTTTTGGCTTGAAAAGGTTCCCACTGTCCAGATGGTAGGCCATCATCTGCTGGTGTTTTGAGGAGAGAGTGAGCAGCACATTTTTCCAGTTGTGAGTGTCATGGACAACCTTTTTAAAGAAGCTATGTTTTGCCTCGAATCTCATTGTCCACAATTCCACTAAAGGTCCATAGCAGCGAATAAGTTGTGGGTAGTGGTCAATGAAGTGGTGTTTTGGCCTCAGTCTGAACTCTGGAAAGGTACTGGTGAGCAACTTGCGATGATCCAGTAGTTTACAAGATAAATAACACAATGCTTCCTCAGAGAGACAGTTTGACACAACAATGTCAACAATTTCCTTGAGGTCCATCAAAATCTCCCAGGCAGGCTCCTGTTCTGGTATCTTACGTCCAACTATAAAAGGAAGTAAGCGCAGCAGTGTCCAATTTTCATGCCCATTACCTCCAATTGTTCCTTTTTCAAAGCTTGCTTTTGGAATTTTTTGAGGCTTGTTTACTTTGTCTGAATACTTGTAGGGAAATGATTTTATGCAGTCATTTAATGCATCAAATGTCATAAAGCCTTTTGAGATCAGATTTTTCAAACATAAGGACAATTCCACAGGGATGACTCCTTCAAAAAGGTCATGCAAAACATCTGGAGGAAATCCAGTTATTGGGTGAAAGAACAGGAGATGTTTTCCCAGGACACATTCACTTTTAACCCCATTAACACTTTTAACGCACTTCTGCCTAAGCTCTTCCAGAAACAAGTTATGTTGCTCAACACTTCTCAATTGGAAATCATTAACTTCAGTGGTTGCAATTTGGTCCCGACTTATCAAACAAAACCGACAGAACTTTTCAACAGTAAAACTTTCTTGAAAGCCTGCAAGACCATGTGCACCAAGGTTATCAGCACAAACACAATATACAGTGCTTTTAACAAACTGACCCACAACTTCAACAAAAATTCCCTCTTGTTCTAGTAACTTTATGTCTTTAAGCAATGGCTCAAGAAACTTTTCATAACCATATTGTTTGACATCCACACTTTTACCCAAGAGAGCTACCTGAATTGAAGTGAGACTCGATCGAAACCTGACTGGTAAATTTAGAACTACCCAATATACTGCAGTAATCTTATGGATTTTTCTAGAGGTGCCCAGTGGGTTACAAACTTCAAAATCATCAATATATAATGCCAAACTGATACAGATGTTTTGTTGTCCCAGTAGCTTGTTCTCCTTGTAGTACTTGCCGTCCTGAAAAGACTTAAAGTTACCAGATAAATCTCTTTGATCAAATACAATTTTGTCCAAAAAATCTGAACATCCAAGTAAAGTTTCAAGTACTTTGGTGACTGATATATATACAAATGAGTTTTTATGGGCTGTGTTGTACAGATATTCTGTGGGTTCAATAACAGGAAAGTGCTCTTTGAAATATATATTCCTTCGGTGATCTGTAGATAGGGATCCTTTCTCTAATGTTGTTAAAATGAGTGGATTAGTTTGAACTATAGCACTAGAAATTTCTTGCAAAACAGAATCATTTACTTCAATTTTATGTTTTGAAAGGATCTCTTTGACACTGTTCAAAGTTTGAATGTTAGAGAAAGACAGCAGATTATGCAAATCTTCTACAATCTTTTGTGTTGCACCTCGAGAAACATGCAACACAGTTTGCATAGACAAAAAGAGAGAAGCTAATTTGTGCTCAAGAGTCTCACTATCTACATCCTCAACACTATCTTCAACCTCATTTAGTCTCACAGTATTATGAGCTGATGTCCCTGCTTCACTATCAGATTGTTCATCATCAATTATCTCATCTTCAGTAACAGTTCTTGCTATTGTTCGGAAATCCTTAAGTGTAAAATGTTTATGGTTTCGACTTTTGTGAGAACTGAAGGTTGGGCGAGTGTTTGTTTTAAAGGTACACCTTAGAAAGGGACATTGTACAGTTTCTCGTTTCTTTAAATGATGTCCGAGATGGTTCCAAAAAATTTTTTCACTGCAAATTTCTTTAAAATCACACAATTCACACTGAAATGTAAAATTTTCATGGGATTTCACTGTTGAGTGTGATCTTGAGATGTGTGATCGTAACGCTCCAGGTGTTTTAAATACACAAACACAGTCTGTATGAATGCAAGGCCAGTGTGCACCTTGTCCGTGATGAAGCCGCAAATGCTTGAGAAGAGTCTCTTGGCTGGAGCTTTCAAATTTGCAAAATTTACAGTGCATGAAATCCACCTCTGAAACACAAGAGACACATATAACACAAAGTCAGTTTTGCTACAATCACTTTCACAACAGTCTCTGTAATTTATAACACAACTACAGATGTCAAACTTGAATCCTTTTAGGGATTCAAATCTTTCTGAGTCACTAAACAGATCCAGATCTTACGAGTCATTTGTCCATAAGCATATAAATTCTACCAGTGAAACAGAGCCCGTCTGTCTTAGACTATAAACAGGATAAATACATTCAAATTTGAGAGCTAGGCTATTATGCGAGGAGGGCAGTCTGCTGTTTGTGCATTTGAAATTTTGATGCAGGAAATAAAACTTTGCATTTTCATATTATTAAAAATTCTCTGACGTTAATTATGAGGCTGTTAGTAGTTCACAATGTTTTTATTTAGCTGCATTATATTCAACAGACACAAATACAGTATTATAATCTCATAACTCACAGTCAGCATCACTCATTCAACTGTAAATACAGTAAATGACATCATAGAAATGTGGAAATATAACTCCATAATTATTGACCGATTCTGATAACACATAATGCTGCAGAGAATAAAATGCTCCTCTGTGTTTAGTCTGTATTAGCCTCTAAAGTTCGTCCGGAGGGGACGTCCCGGTCCGGGACCCGGACCTGGTCCGGGATGCAACTGACGTCCCGGACCGGGACCCGGTTCCGGTCCGGCACCTGGAGGTCCCGGACCGGGACGTCTCGGAGGTGCACGGAGGTGCTCCCCCCAAAATGTCACCAGCCGCCACTGTGTCTGCCCCATGAAAGCGTATGCATGACCACTCGCGTTTGCATGGGCAAAATACAAAACGGGTTATCTTAACAAATTTAACCACAGCAGAAGTGCTATAAACATGCCAGTCTATGCCAGAACTAACGTAATTTAATGTGATAAAAGTAAAAACGCACTTACCATACCTTCTTGAGCAAAATTGTTGTGGGCTCCACGTCGTTGTCCATCCAGAAAATGTCCCGCTCAGGTTCAGCAGAGAGCCGTTAAAACCGGAACTGGAATCTACTGAGTTGGCCCAACTTAACTCAAAAATCTGCTCAAAAATTTACAAATCCTTGTTGTGCTGATTTAAAATAGTAGTTAGGACAACAATGAGAGAAAATTGCTGGACAGACAAGATTTTATAGATTGCATATTGCAAAGCCTTATTTCTGAGTCAGTTTAATTAGAAAATTCTTATGAGATCAACAATTACTAGTTACCATTTTTACAGTGTGTCTGCACACTTCTATGCACATTGCCTTTAACCACTGTCACAACTGTCTACCTCAGTATTTGCATGATGCGTGATGAATGGATGTGAATTTATTTTGTATTTCTTAGATTTGTATTTGTATATCGGCGGCACCAGGTAGAGACTTGGGGAAATAAGAGTTGCTTTGCACTGAAACAAAGTCTTTGACTTTTAGACTCCCCCCCCCCCCCCCCCCCAAATATAATAAACTATAGATCATCTTTTTTTTCTTTTATAACATGAGGTTACACATAGGCAGGACTACCATATGTGACATTATTATGGAAGTGTTGCAGTGATGTAATAGGGGATGAAAATACTATTACGCTTAAAATCAGCTCGCACATAAACCCAGTGTTGAGCACCACAGATGCAAAGTAGGCTAAGCCTGCGTGACATTTTGTTTGGACTGAACGTAGATGACCAGTCAGTATGAAAGCCAAGAGGAAATTTACTGGCCACAAAATAATAACAGCATGTGAATGAGACATAGCAGAGTCTGAAACCAAAAAGAGAACAAACACCTTCATGTTCTCTTGTCATATACTTAAGCATGCAAATGTAGTTAGTTTTTTTTACTTTTAGGGGAGTCACATGACCAAGGCTGACACGCCCCCTGAAGTCCAAGGGGAGATTGGTGAGTATAGGCAAGGACAGCTGGCACATAAGAGAAGTTTGCCTTCAAGGCTTTACTGCCAGGAAGCCTGAGCATGTGGTTCCAGGATGTGAAAGGGTCAATTCTTCTAAAACCCAAACCATCTTTTTAGAAACATATCCAGGCTGTTTTGTTTTGGTTTGAAGTGAGACATGAGGTCCCTCTTGAGAAACACAGAGCTCTTATCACTAAGGGGAAGTCAGGAGAATATTTGAACTGCCACAGATCTGTATGACAAAGTTCACAGTGCGAAGTACAGACGTGCGACAACTGAAAGCAAAAAACAACATCCTAGTACGGTGTTGGGTCGCCTCAAGCCACTAGATCAGCCTAAATGCACTTTGACATTGATTCCATGACACTCCGGACTCTAAAGGCAGGAAACAGAATACGTCAGAGAGGAATATGTTTTTAGGGGATTTGATGATGGAGAGCGCGCTTTAAGAAGTCAAAATCTCTAAAAGTCAAAAAAAGGCCATAGCATAAGATGTGCATAATTTTCACACTTATTAGTTCATTGGCCTTGGCCTGTGGATGGGTGTATTGTTATCTTGGAAGAGGCCACTCCCATCAAGATATAAATGTTTCATCATAGGATAAAGGTGCTCACTCAGAAGTTATCCTTCCATGACAGAAGAAATCAAGTGGACCGAAACCGTTCTAGTGATATGGCCCCCACAGTATTATCAAGCCATTGGATTCCCTCACCGTTCTCATTGTGTACCGCACACATACACTTCCCAACTTGTTAAGTATATGTTGAAAGACGACTCATCCGACCTTATTCTTTTTCATCACATCTTGGTAGATGGGTGCTTCTAGTTTAAAAAAAAACAACGCATTCATCTGTGTAATGACAGGTTTATGTACCACTATTACAACCCTCACAATGTAAAAGGTGGACTGACTGTTCTTGCTGACAGAGTCTGATCCCTTCCTGCATTGGCATTCTTAATCACATGAGAAAAAGTTGTTCCTCTTTTACTTTACATGTGACAAAGAATGCATCGAATGCACGAGCATCATGGTCATCAAATGTCGCTTTCCTATAGATCTAAAAGCAGATGTTGATTTATGTTGATGTCTCTTTTCCTGTTGAAGCACTGGTCAGTTGCACAGACTGGAGACTGATGCTCCTGCCCCCAACAATGACTCATCTTGCAAAGCCACTAACATCTTTCCCTCTTGTCACCTCCACAAAAAAACATCTGAACCAATTAACCCTGCTCAACATTTTTTTACACACCACAGCGCAATGACCGGTGGCTCCCTTCTTTTGTTGATTACACATGTACACTATTTAGAACAGGCACACACAGGACCAGTAAAGACTGGCCTGGTAAAAACTGGATATTTTGTCAGGCCACCAGTCCAATTTTTTTCCCCCTACAATTCCAAGTGGCCAATAAAACACTACCGTCATGATTCCCTCCCAGGTTTGTCCAAACCCGTCCTGGAGCATCATCCATAAACACCACCACACTCACTAACTCATAGAATATAGAATATGGCCCACTATAGATTTCTATACTTCTAAGAAAGTGATGAAAGAATTGAATGAAAGAGAGACCAGAAAAGAGAGAAGAAAAGTTGGTGTAACAAGCTGATCTGGACTTAAGTGATATGGGGATCAGAGGAGCTGTCCATGGTGCTGAATGGGGATACTGTTTTATAGTGACATTATGTGTGATTCAATTTCTTGTTTATTACCTCCACCGTGAGGCTTATGTTTTCCTCTGCGTTTGTTTGTTTGTTAGTTAGCAGGTTTAGGCAGAAGAAACTGAACCCTCAAATTGCTGGCAGTGCGTGATAGAGAAAAGCTCTGCGTATAGAAGTGCTGTATGAATGTGACTTGTACTGTAAAGCACTTTGAGTATTCAACCAAACCTGACAAGTGTTTCATAAATGTACCATGAGCTTACAAAGTCATCTGCACATAATGCAGCGCTTTCCTACTTCCTGATATGATCCAGTTTGTCTTGTTATTTTGCCGCTTTTAGCTCAACACTTCCTCAAGGGACACAATGCCTGCACTTCTATTGTGAAACTTTTGTAGGAAGTGCTGTGCTTCACTAATGCCAGCTTAACTCAGAGGAAGCATGTAGAAGCGTTCAGACTTAATAAACAAGAACAATGTTTACCATTTCTGTTTAAATATTTACGGTGGAAGAGAAACTCAACCTCAGTCTTTCCTATGAGGAAACCAGATGGTGGATTAAGTTAGCACAGTCGAAGTGACTTAATGAAAACAGGAAGAAGTTACGTGACTTCACGCAGAGATAAAGTTACAGTAATACAGTAGATTAATAAACAATCCAACTCTTGAGTATTTATCTGTAAATGTTGCCTTGTTTATCTGTGACAGTGCTTGATAGGGGGAGTGGATTTGTTATCAGCAGCTTTACATGATCTGGTCAAAGTGCATCCTGCATGTTGAGGTTGTCTGAACTGGTGAATCTGCATCCATTCAAATTTACTTGGGACTAAACTCTTTAATAAGGTAAAGTACTCTGTTCTATTTTCGGCAGTGGAACCATAAGTGTTTCGTGTTTTAAAAATTTTCAGCCAAATGTGTTTTGTGGTGTAGCACCACAAGTAGTAGCACCACTGATGAATGTTTTACACGTAAGCAAATTAAAAACCCAACTGCCATAGGTTTGCCTGTGGGCTTGTTCAAAAGTAAGTCATTTGTTCTGGCCTGCAAGTCTTCAAATCTTTGTTTTCCCTAAAGGCAGATTAGAGCACAAGTTGGAATAACGGATAACTCATGCAAACTGATCTCAATAAAGACATCTATCATAAATGGCATTATTCAATTATAGAAAAGAACCTCTGTCTTTTAGTAAAAAGTGCAGTTTTAAGTGTTTTTTAATTGCTGAACTGATGTTGTTGCCTTCAGGTTGCAGAAATGACTGAAGTAAAAAGTCCGTGGAAGGTGTTTATAGAGTATTTAAGTACTCTGAAGGTCGTAATGACCTTTCTTTTCTTAGGTAAGATTCCACCACACTAACACTTAATGCACTTGTATGACATGATACTACATTATCTCATCTGTTTATTCAACTTGTATCTGAGCTCATTTAATCTCCTGTGACCCTAACGTACGCATTCTCACACTGTCAATCACGTCCAAACCGCAGGAGTGGCTTGTTATATCTTGTTCGTGTATCTCATGTTTACCTCGCTGTGGCCACTCTCCACTCTGTACTTCATATGGCTGGTGATGGACTGGCACACTCCTGAAAGAGGTAAAGGAATCATGACATCATTCAAGCATCCATGAGCATAGTAGAATCCCATATGTTCGTTTCATACTACATACATGTTATAGGAAGGCTGTGAGCTTGATATAGTGGAAAAGTAACTCAATGAAGTTCACTCTACAAAGTTGGTTTGTGCTGTTGATGGACTATTTTTCCATGATGCACGGGCACAAAGGAATTATAAAAACAGTTGGTGAGCACTACAGATTGCTTATTACTATGAAACTGTTACAGTATGAATACCACTCGCTGTGCAGCAATTCCATACAGCATACTAATTAACTCTGCCAGGGAGCTTATGTTTTCATCAGCATTTGTTTGTTTGTTAGTTACCAGGATTGTGCAATAGCTACTGGAGGGATTACCATGAAACTTGGCGGAAGGATGTAGTATATGTCAGAAAATAATCCATTAACTTTTGGTGCGGGTCGAGATGATAGGGCATTTTTTGTAATTCTCACAGATTTCCCAGGGAATTATTCATGGTTCTTGCAGAAAGAAAATCAGGACATTTAGGGAACAGATATCTATAAGTCAGTGTAACTCGGTGCTTGATTGAATTTAAGGGGACCGTTGGATATTGACAGACGTATGTGATATTCTACACAGTATATTGTGCCAGTATTTATCGTAAACTTTTCTTTAATTAAAGTAGAAGAAATAGACATACTCAGTCTTTTTATACTAACAGGAAATTATCATCTTTATGGTGCATGGTGCTGTCACATTAATTTCTTAAGAAACTTATGGTTTTATTTGTTGAGCTGTTCTTGGGGCTGTTGTGTCTATTGAAAACACGCATTAAAGGGACTCTTACCTTTGTTGCATTTGAGAATTACAGCACATTCAAATCATCCCGCCTTCCTCCAATGCCCCACCCCCTCGTTCACATCCGCGGTGTTTTTTTGAAGAAACTTTATTTACAAGCAGACTTACAATCTACTGCCTCCGCGCATGCACGTGAGTTTTTGTTTACCAAAGCAATGGATTCGGTAAGTTATATACATTTACATTCACATGCCTTGATAACGCGTGCCCGAATGCGCCACAAGAAGCAGACGGAAAACCTGCATGTCCATGCAGCAAACAGACAGGTCTGTCGGCCAATAAGGTCCTTCGGTCCGAAGAATTTTATTGGTTGAAGTTTTCACTAAATATTATGAGAGTGAAATAATTGTTTGTTTTTACTCCTGGTGGGTCTGTCTTGCATTTTAGAGTGTCATTACCTTATTAATACCAATTTAACCTTATCCAAAAAAAGTGTAAAAATGCAACAAAGGTAAGAGTCCCTTTAAAATAAATCAAGAGTTGTATGGATTGCTGTGAGTGTGTGTTACTTTGTCACTTTTCCAGAGTCATCATAGGACGTAGTCAAAACCTGCTTGGAATAAGATGTGCGGTGTGGAACTGGGGCACAGCTTATGCTGATTTTATGCATACTAAAGGCAAAGCACTACAGCAATTAGAATATGATATGATGTATAATCTGTATAGTTAGTGCAGGAAGTGGTATGAAACTCAAGAGTCTCTAAGATTTGTCACATCTCCATCAGGGGGCAGGAGGACAACATTTGTGAGGAAGTGGAAAGTGTGGGAGCATTTCAGAGACTATTTCCCCATCAAAGTAAGTTTCATTTGGACTCATTTGGACACCTGAACCAGTTTGAACAAATGGATGATGTGGCAATGATTCAATGTATCCAATATCAAATAAAAGGGAACTTAAAGATCTGACATTATCTGCAGCGATTCTTTATTCAAGAATATTTAAGGATATGGCAACACATCTAAGAGCAAGTCATCTTTTTTATGAAGCACCTTCACTAACACACTTTCATCAAATCCGTATTCCTTCATTAACTGCAAGAAGAACTTAACCCTCAAATCTCATTTTCCGTGAGAGAATAAATCTACAGTGAAACTGGGCTTGGATTTATTGTTAATATCAGAGATTGACTCTATTAATCCTCCTGTGCATAATTTTCTGCTCAGTTGGTAAAGACAGCCGAGTTGAATCCGAACAAAAACTACATCTTGGGCTACCATCCACATGGCATCATGGGCGCTGGAGCGTTCACCTGCTTCGGCACAGATAGCTGCGGAATCTTGGAGGCTTTTCCAGGGATTCGACCAAGCCTAGCTGTTCTGGCCGGGCTCTTCAGGATACCATTATTTAGGGATTACCTAATGAGCCTAGGTATTTATAACGCGTTCAGCTAAAGGGCTGAACTCTCTCTGTCTGATAAGCAGTTTATATGAGGTCAAATCTGATTAGAGGCTGATTCTGGCACTGGACCATTAGGTTATTGATGTATTATGCAGCTACAATATCTAGTATGTATTTTTTAAGTATATGTTCCAGAGAAAAAGCAAAAACACAGTTTACTTTGTCACTGTTGTCATGATCAAATCAAACATGATTTGAATTTTACAACTGAGCATTTTATAGCGTCTTCCTGTTGGAATTGTTCTTGCCATGAAACAGAACCACAGTCTCCAGCTGAAGCAAACTGATGTTACTCTCTTACTTTTTCTGATCAGGCCTTTATCCAGTCAGCAAACAGAGCCTTGGCCACCTTCTTGCGAAGAGTGGCAAGGGAAATGCAGTTGTGATTGTGATAGGGGGCGCTGCTGAGTCCCTGGCCTCCACTCCTGGAATTAACACAGTGTTAGTAAAGCAGAGAAAGGGATTTGTCAGGGTGGCCCTGGAGTTTGGGTGAGCACACTCAAAAACACAAAAGAAATCACACTTATTAGCAGGTATTATTGAACTCACATGTAACCAGCAGAGTGCTTCACACTCGGTTTTAATCTCTGATGATCTCTCCCAGGGCGGACCTGGTGCCGGTTTACGCCTTTGGGGAGAATGAACTCTTCAAGCAGGTGATTTTCCCGGAGCGAAGTCTAAGACGCAGGATACAGGACCTGTTTAAAAACATTATGGGTTTCGCCCCATGTCTATTTACCGGTGAGCACTTTGTGATCCTGCCTTACAGGATTCCCGTCATCACTGTTGGTGAGTATTTCTGTATTCTGTAGATAAGCTTTATTTGCTGTGATGTCCATTTCACTCTCAAACTGTCTCTTCCAGTGGGAAGCCCCATTCCAGTCCCAAAGCGGGTCGCACCTACCGAGGAAGAAGTCGACCACTATCACAGAATTTACATCGAGGCCCTGTGCAAGTTATTCCATGAACACAAGGTCAGCTGTGGCCTCCCTGAGAGTCAAAAGCTGCGGATCATTTAGACATTTGAATTGCCACATGAACTGGGTAGCTGTGTTTTCATTTTCTGCTTTAAATGTGGCTTATGGTGTCGATCTGATGTCATGGACTTGATTTTAAACAACAGACTGACCAAGGAAGTTCCTGTCTTCGTACTGTAAGTTCTGCCTGAATTGGAAAGTTAAGAACAAAGGTGCCCTATAAAACAATACATAAGGATGTGATGCCCTTTGTGATGGGAACGATGCACTCCAAAATATGGTCGTCTTGTCATGTTATATTTGATTATATATTACATTATGAAATGTGGCCTGTGTTTGCATGCTTCTGTTTTCACGGTTATGTCCGCCAAAGAGGTTGTGTTTTATCCTATTGGTTGGTTTGTTTCTAAGCAAGATTAAAACTCCTGGAATGATTACCACAAAACTGGAGGGATGTGATTGGTATGGCTTAGGGAAGCAACCATTAAATATTGTTGTGGATGTGGATCAGGGAGTGGATCCAGGAATTTTACACAATATCAAAACAAGACTGAAACTGTGGCATTATCATTTTTTGTTTTTTTACCTGTGATTTAAAAAAAGGTACGATAAAGGGCCATCTTCAGAACTGGTTCATGATGCTGCTTTAGGATATATTTGTATTATACTATCACAGTCTATAGAGCAAGAGGCGGAAGTTGTGTTATTTTCCTTCAACAGATCATAATTGATCTTGCACTAGTGCAAAACTTCTATAATTTACTAGTGTGCATTGTGCATTGTGCAGATGTCAAATGAAATGTTTAGCAGACGTCTACATTGGTAATTCAACTGTTTTACCAGCAGAGGGCAACCATTCCTCAGACCTTCCTCAACTCCTTTACCAGAAGGGTTGAGGGTCTTGGAACATGAGGCCACAAGGAAAATGTGCTTCACCATATCTGGACACAAAAACACACCTAATCTAAATTAAATTATTGGGTTTTCTATCACAGCAAACATTTTAAAGTAAATGTAGACGTGAGCACAGAAGGATATCAGGGGTCTGGGATGAATTGCGTGGTGGGTTTCAGCTGCTTTTCTAAATCATTTTGTTGCTTTCACCTGTGTAATGTTACAAAAATTGCAATTAATAAATAAATTTGATACATATCAATGTAAGTAGAGCATTGTTTTATTGAGGAAGCAGTTTAAAGCAGAAGCCATCTCAATTTGCACAGTAATTACAAAATGCAATTTAAGTAAAGAAATAATCTAATCACTATGAAAAGCAAGCAGAGCACAACACTGGTAATGGTCGAGACTGACAGGACCAAGAGAACCTTCTAAAAGAAATCCATATCATCTGGTGCGTCCAGGTCACGATATTCAATGATGTTGCGTGGGTCACCTCTGGACATTCTGGAATGGTTTACAGATCATGGAGGAGTAAAAGGAAAGAAAGAGGTATAGAAATGATCATAAAAAAAATGGAGGTTCAATACTCTCCAAAACCAGAAGATAAAGAAAGTTCAAAGTAAAGTTCACACGTACAGTTGTCTCACCTAATGTTGCGTGGCTTTCCCAGGTAGCCACCTTGGCCGCGGAAGTTGTCATAGTTGCCTCTGCCACCTCCGTATTGGTTAGGGGGATAAAGAGGTCCACCGGCTGAAACATAGGAGTCAATAAAAACTACATTTTGGTCTGACTGACAAACACACTCCTGCTGAACGTACCTCCATATCCCATCAGTGGTGGACGAGGTTGTCCAAAGCCCCCTGGACCCTGAAGACCTTGAGGAGGAAATGGCAAGTTGGGAAGCAAACCTATCGGACAAAAACAACCAGACAAATAAAAATACAATTTTGGACGGATCACAATGTTATTGTTGAAGTTCTGCTGTGCCAAAGTGCACAGATTCATGTATTCAGTTCATTTTGAAGATCTACACTCTTTTATTTTAAGTTTTATTAGATAGACAATGTGTCGACCTTGACCTGGAGTTGGAAGAGGAGGAATTTTCATCTCTGGCAGCGCTGGTCTCTTGGCATCCATCAGGAAGTTGTTAAAGAACACTACTTCTTTTTTCACTTCTTCAATTTTGTCCCCATGTTTGTTCAGGATGTGCTTTCGCACAAAATCTGGGCCCTGTTAATTAATTTGAAAAGCACAATAAGAATCAAGCAACAAAACAAAGAATGTCAATGCAATAACACAGGTAATGTACAACTCCTCTAATAGTCAAGTGAAATCATCAAAACATTTGGAACAATAGCAGATCTAAATCACATCACAACTTCTCTGTGACACAAACAGTTTTTATATATTTTCTGATATCAAGCGCTCACCTTAAATTTCTTGCCACTCAGTGGGCACAGCCATTTGTCCTTCCCCAGCTCCTGTGTGTTGGCCAACACAAACTTCTCCACCTCCTCCTCTGGATCCTTGCGGCCCATCTTCTCCGCCTCATCCTCAGACAGAGTTTCCTTTAAACTGAACAAAGGACTAAGCTTCTCCTCAATCATCTTCTGCCACTGTTGCAGTATTTAAAAACATAAATAAAAGCGTGGTTTTAAAAATACAGTTAACCTAAATTGTACAAAAGTATGTCTGTGCGTCACAGCTGCTGCAGCGCATCAACACGTGTCAGGGAACCAACTGACCTTCTCCCTGTGTGATGCGGTTTGGAGGAATGGGTCCACGCACATGGATCATTCCACAGCGATTGGGTGTTGAGCACCACAGGTGCAAAGTAGGCTAAGCCTGTGTGACATTTTGTTTGGACTGAATGTAGATGGCCAGTCAGTATGAAAGCCAAGAGGAAATTTATTGGCCACAAAATAATAACAGCATGTGAATGAGACATAGAAGAGCCTGAAACCAAAAAGAGAACAAACACCTTCATGTGCTCTTGTCATATACTTAAGCATGCAAATGTATTGAGGTTTTGTTTATAGGGGAGTCACATGACCAAGGTTGACACGCCCCCTGAAGTCCAAGGGGAGATTGGTGAGTATAGGCGAGGACAGCTGGCACACGAGAGAAGTTTGCCTTCAAGGCTTTACTGCCAGGAAGCCTGAGCATGTGGTTTCCACGATGTGAAAGGGTCAATTCTTCTAAAATCCAAACCATCTTTTCAGAAACATATCCAGGCTGTTTTGGTTTGGTTTGAAGTGAGACATGAGGTCCCTCTTGAGAAACACAGAGCTCTTATCACAAAGGTAAAGTCAGGAGAATCTTTGAACTTCCACAGATCTGTATGGCAAAGTTCACAGTGCGAAGTACAGACGTGCGACAACTGAAAGCAAAAAACAACATCATAGTAAGGTGTTGGGTCGCCTCAAGCCACTAGATCAGACTAAATGCACTTTGACATTGATTCCATGACACTCCGGACTCTAAAGGCAGGAAACAGAATACGTCAGAGAGGAATATGTTTTTAGGGGATTTGATGATGGAGAGCGCGGTTTAAGAAGTCAGACCAAAATCTCTTAAAGTCAAAAAAAGGCCATAGCATAAGATGTGCATAATTTTCACACTTATTAGTTCAGTGGCCTTGGCCTGTGGATGGGTGTATTGTTATCTTGGAAGAGGCCACTCCCATCAAGATAGAAATGTTTCATCATAGGATAAAGGTGCTCACTCAGAAGTGACCCTTCCATTACAGAAGAAATCAAGTGGACCGAAAACGTTCTAGTGATATGGCCCCATTGGATTCCCTCATCGTTCTCATTGTGCACCGCACACATACACTTCCCAACTTATTAAGTATATGTTGAAAGACGACTCATCCGACCTTATCCTTTTTCATCACATCTTGGTAGATGGGTGCTTCTAGTTTAAAAAACAAAAACGCATTCATCTGTGTAATGACAGGTTTATGTACCACTATTACAACCCTCACAATGTAAAAGGTGGACTGACTGTTCTTGCTGACAGAGTCTGATCCCTTCCTGCATTGGCATTCTTAATCACATGAGAAAAAGTTGTTCCTCTTTTACTTAACATGTGACAAAAAATGCACGAGCATCATGGTCATCAAATGTCGCTTTCCTATAGATCTAAAAGCAGATGTTGCTTTAATCTCTTTTCCTGTTGAAGCACTGGTCAGTTGCACAGACTGGAGACTGATGCTCCTGCCCCCAACAATGACTCATCTTGCAAAGCCACTAACATCTTTCCCTCTTGTCACATCCACAAAAAAAAATCTGAACCAATTAGCCCTGCTCAACATTTTTTTACACACCACAGAGCAATGACCAGTGGCTCCCTTCTTTTGTTGATTACACATGTACACTATTTAGAACAGGCACATACAGGACCAATAAAGACTGGCCTGGTAAAAAACAGGATAGGCCACCAGTCCAACTTTTTTTCCCCTACAATTCCAAGTGCCCAATAAAACACTACCGTCATGACTCCCTCCCAGGTTTGTCCAAACCCGTCCTGGAGCAACATCCATAAACACCACCACACTCACTAGCTAAAAAGAATATGGCTTACTATAGATTTTCTATACTTTTAGGAAAGTGATGAAAGAATTGAATGAAAGAGAGACTATGAAAAGAGAGAAGAAAAGTTGGTGTAACAGAAGCTGATCTGGACTTAAGCTCCCTGTGTGATTTGGGGATCAGAGGGGCTGTCCATGGTGCTGAATGGGGATACTGTTTTATAGTGACATTATCTGTGATTCAATTTCTTGTTTATTACCTCCACCGTGGAGCTTATGTTTTCCTCTGCGTTTGTTTGTTTGTTTGTTAGTTAGCAGGTGTACGCAGAAGAAACTGAACCCTCAAATTGCTGGCAGTGCGTGATAGAGAAAAGCTCTGCGTATAGAAGTGCTGTATGAATGTGACTTATACTGTAAAGCACTTTGAGTAGTCAATAAAACCTGAAAACTGTTTCATAAATGTAGTCAATCTACCATGAGCTTACAAAGTCTTCTGCACATAATGCAGCGCTTTCCTGCTTCCTGATATGATCCATTTTACCGTGTTATTTTGCTGCTTTTAGCTAAACACTTCCTCAAGAGACATAATGCCTGCACTTAAAAATACTTCTATTGTGAAACTTTTGCAGGAAGTGCTGTGCTTCACTAATGCCAGCTTAACTCAGAGGAAGCACGTAGAAGCGTTCAGACTTAATAAGCAAGAACAATATTTACTATTTCTGCTTTAATATTTAAGGTGGAAGAGAAACTCAAACTCAGACTTTGCTATAAGGAAACCAGATGGTGGATTAAGTTAGCGCAGTCGAAGTGACCTAATGAAAACAGGAAAAAGTAACGTGACTTCAGGCAGAGATGAAGTTACAGTAATACAGTAAATTAATAAACAATCCAACTCTTGAGTATTTAACTGTAAATGTTGCCTTGTTTATCTGTGACAGTGCTAGCTAGAGTGCATTGGGGGAGTGGGTTTGTTATCAGCAGCTTTACATGATCTGGTCAAAGTGCATCTGCATGTTGAGGTTGTCTGAACTGGTGAATCTGCATCCATTCAATTTTACTTGGGACTAAACTCTTTAATAAGGTAAAGTACTCTGTTCTATTTTTAGCAGTGGGACCATAAGTGTTTCATGTTTTAAAGATTATCAGCCAAATGTGTTTTGTGGTGCTACTAGCACCACTGATGAATTTTTTACATGGGAGCAAATTAAAACCCCCACTGCCATAGGTTTGCTTGTGGGCAAGTAAGTCATTTGATCCGGCCTGCAAGTCTTCAAATCTATGGTTTCCCTAAAGGCAGATTAGAGCACAAGTTGGAATCACGCTAACTCATGCAAACTGATCTCTCTAAAGACATCTATCATAAATGGCATTATTCAATTATAGAAAAGAACCTCTGTCTTTTAGTAAAAAAGTTTTAATTGCTGAACTGATGTTGTTGCCTTCAGGTTGCAGAAATGACTGAAGTAAAAAGTCCACGGAAGGTGTTTATAGAGTATTTAAGTACTCTGAAGTTGGTAATGACCTTTCTTTTCTTAGGTAAGATTCCACCCCACTAACCCTTGTATGACATGATACTTCATTATCTCATTTGTTTATTCAACTTGTATCTGAGCTCATTTAATCTCCTGTGACCCTAACGTACGCATTCTCACACTGTCAATCACGTGCAAACCGCAGGAGTGGCTTGTTATATCTTGTTCGTGTATCTCATGTTTACCTCGCTGTGGCCAATCTCCACTCTGTACTTGATATGGCTGGTGATGGACTGGCACACTCCTGAAAGAGGTAAAGGAATCATGACATCATTCAAGCATCCATGAGCAAAGTAGAATCCCATATGTCCGTTTCATACTACATACATGTTATAGGAAAGCTGTGAGCTTGTCATAGTAGAACAGTGACTCAATGAAGTTCACTCTACAAAGTTTGTTTGTGCTGTTGATGGACTATTTTCCTGTTATGCACGGGCACAAAGGAAATATTAAAACAGTTGGTGAGCACTACAGATTGCTTATTACTATGAAACTGTTACAGTATGAATACCACTCGCTGTGCAGCAATTCCATACAGCATATTAATTAACTCTGCCAGGGAGCTTATGTTTTCATCAGCATTTGTTTGTTTGTTAGTTACCAGGATTGTGCAATAGCTACTGGAGGGATTACCATGAAACTTGGCGGAAAGATGTAGTATATGTCAGAAAAGAATCCATTAACTTTTGGTGCGGGTCCAGATGATAGGGCATTTTTTGTAATTCTCACAGATTTCCTAGGGAATTATTCATGGTTCTTGCTGAAAGAAAATCAGGACATTTAGGGAACAGATATCTACGAGTCAGTGTAACTCGGTGCTTGATTGAATTTAAGGGGACTGTTGGATATTGACAGACGTATGTGATATACTACACAGTATATTGTGCCAGTATTTATTGTAAACTTTTCTTTAATTAAAGTAGAAGAAATAGACATACTCAGTCTTTTTATACTAACAGGAAATTATCATCTTTATGGTGCATGGTGCTGTCTTAAGAAACGTAGGGTTTTATTTGTTAAGCTGTTGCTGTCCGGGAGAATTGTGTCTATCAAAAACACGCATTAAAATAAGTCAAGAGTTATATGGATTGCTGTGAGTGTGTGTTACTTTGTCACTTTTCCAGAGTCATCATAGGACATAGTCAAAACCTGCTTGGAATAAGATGTGGGGTGTGGAACTGGGGCACAGCTTATGCTGATTTTATGCATACTAAAGGAAAAGCACTACAGCAATTAGAATATGATATAATATATAATCTGTATAGTTAGTGCAGGAAGTGGTATGAAACTCAAGAGTCTCTAAGATTTTGTCACATCTCCATCAGGGGGCAGGAGGACAACATTTGTGAGGAAGTGGAAACTGTGGGAGCATGTCAGAGACTATTTCCCCATCAAAGTAAGTTTCACTTGGACTCTTTAATCACCTGAACCAGTTTGAACAAATGGATGATGTGGCAATGATTCAATGTATCCAATATCAAATAAAAGGGGGCTTAAAGATCTGACATTATCTGCAGTGATTCTTTATTCAAGAATATTTAACGATATGGCAACACATCTAAGAGCAAGACATCTTTTTTATGAAGCACCTTCACTAACACACTTTCATCAAATGCGTATTCCTTCATTAACTACAAAAATAAATTAACCCTCAAATCTCATTTTCCGTGAGAGAATAAATCTACAGTGAAACTGGGCTTGGATTTATTGTTGATATCAGAGATTGACTCTACTAATCCTCCTGTGCATAATTTTCTGCTCAGTTGGTAAAGACAGCCGAGTTGAATCCGAACAAAAACTACATCTTGGGCTACCATCCACATGGCATCATGGGCGCTGGAGCGTTCACCTGCTTCGGCACAGATAGCTGCGGAATCTCAGAGGCGTTTCCTGGGATTCGACCGTGCTTGGCTATACTGGCCGGGCTCTTCAGGATACCATTCTTTAGGGATTACATAATGAGCGCAGGTATTTATAACGCGTTCAGCTAAAGGGCTGAACTCTCTTTGTCTGATAAGCAGTTTATATGAGGTCAGGTTAAGTATATGTTCCAGAGAAAAAGCAAAAACACAGTTTACTTTGTCACTGTTGTCATGATCAAATCAAACATGATTTGAATTTTACAACTGAGCATTTTGTAGCGTCTTCCTGTTGAAATTATTCTTGCCATGAAACAGAACCACAGTCTCCAGCTGAAGCAAACTGATGTTACTCTCTTACTTTTTCTGATCAGGCCTTTATCCAGTCAGCAAAAAGAGCCTTGGCCACCTTCTTACGAAGAGTGGCAAGGGAAATGCAGTGGTGATTGTGATAGGGGGCGCTGCTGAGTCCCTGGCCTCCACTCCTGGAATTAACACAGTGTTAGTAAAGCAGAGAAAGGGATTTGTCAGGGTGGCCCTGGAGTTTGGGTGAGCACTCAAAAACACAAAAGAAATCACACTTATTACCAGGTATTATTGAACTCACATGTAACCAGCAGAGTGCTTCACACTCGGTTTTAATCTCTGTTGATCTCTCCCAGGGCGGACCTGGTGCCTGTTTACGCCTTTGGGGAGAATGAACTCTTCAAGCAGGTGATTTTCCCGGCGCGAAGTCTAAGACGCAGGATACAGGACCTGTTTAAAAACATTATGGGTTTTGCCCCATGTCTATTTGCCGGTGAGCACTTTGTGATCCTGCCTTACAGGATTCCCGTCATCACTGTGGGTGAGTATTTCTGTATTCTGTAGATAAGCTTTATTTGCTGTGATGTCCATTTCACTCTCAAACTGTCTCTTCCAGTGGGAAGCCCCATTCCAGTCCCAAAGCGGGTCGCACCTACCGAGGAAGAAGTTGACCACTATCACAGAATTTACATTGAGGCCCTGTGCAAGTTATTCCATGAACACAAGGTCAGCTGTGGCCTCCCTGAGAGTCAAAAGCTGCAGATCATTTAGACATTTGAATTGCCACATGAACTGGGTAGCTGTGTTTTCATTTTCTGCTTTAAATGTGGCTGATGTTGTCGATCTGATGACATGGACTTGATTTTAAACAACAGACTGACCAAGAAAGTTCCTGTCTTCATACTGGAAGTTCTGCCCTTTATGATGGGAACGATGCACTCACAAGATACGGTTGTCTTGTCATGTTATATTTGATTAAATATTACAATATGAAATGTGGCCTGTGTTTGCATGCTTCCCTGTTTTCACGGTTATGTCCGCCAAAGAGGTTGTGTTTTATCCTATTGGTTGGTTTGTTTCTAAGCAAGATTAAAGCTACTGGACTGATTACTACAAAACTGGAGGGATGTGATTGGTATGGGTTAGGGAAGCAAATATTGTTGTGGATGTGGATCAGGGAGTGGATCCAGGAGTTTCACACGATAATCAAAACAAGACTGAAATTGTGGCGTTTTCATTTTTCATTTTTTTACCTGTGATTTATAAAAAAAGGTATGATAAAAGGGCCATCTTCAGAACTGGTTCATGATGCTGCTTTAGGATATATTTGTATTATTTTATCAAAATCTAAAGAGCAAGAGGCAGCAGTTGTGTTATTTTCCTTCAACAGATCATTATTGATCTTGCACTAGTGCAAAAGTTCTATAATTTACTAGTGTGCACTGTGCAGATGTCAAATGAAATGTTTAGCAGACGTCTACATCGGTAATTCAACTGTTTGACCAGCAGAGGGCAACCATTCCTCACACCTTCCTCAACTCCTTTACCAGGAGGGTTGAGGGTCTGGGAACATGAGGCCACAAGGAAAATGTTCTTCACCATTCTGGACACAAAAACACACCTAATCTAAATTAAATTATTGGGTTTTCTTCATCTTAAAGTAAATGTAGACGTGAGCACAGAAGGATATCAGGGGTCTGGGATGAATTGCGTGGTTGGTTTCAGCTGCTTTTCTAAATCATTTTGTTGCTTTCACCTGTGTAATGTTACAAAAATTGCAATTAATAAATAAATTTGATACATATCAATGTGAGTAGAGCATTGTTTTATTGAGGAAGCAGTTTACAGCAGAAGCCATCTCAATTTTCACAGTAATTACAAAATGCAATTTAAGTAAAGAAATAATCTAATCACTATGAAAAGCAAGCAGAGCACAACACTGGTAACGGTTATGACTGACAGGACCAAGAGAACCTTCTAAAAGAAATCCATATCATCTGGTGCGTCCAGGTCACGATATTCAATGATGTTGCGTGGGTCACCTCTGGACATTCTGAGAGGGTTTACAGATCATGGAGGAGAAAAGGGAAATAAAGAGGTATAGAAATGATCATAAAAAAAAAAAAATTGAGGTTCAAAACTCTCCAAAACCAGAAGATAAAGACAGCTCAAAGTAAAGTTCACACGTACAGTTGTCTCACCTAATGTTGCGTGGCTTTCCCAGGTAGCCACCTTGACCGCGGAAGTTGTCATAGTTGCCTCTGCCCCCTCCGTATTGGTTAGGGGGATAAAGAGGTCCACCGGCTGAAACATAGGAGTCAATGAAAACTACATTTTGGTCTGACTGACAAACACACTCCTGCTGATTACAAAACAAACAGTGCAGTCAGAGAACCTACCTCCATATCCCATCAGTGGTGGACGAGGTTGTCCAAAGCCCCCTGGACCCTGAAGACCTTGAGGAGGAAATGGCAAGTTGGGAAGCAAACCTATCGGACAAAAACAACCAGAGAAATAAAAATACAATTTTGGACGGATCACAATGTTATTGTTGAAGTTCTGCTGTGCCAAAGTGCACAGATTCATGTATTCAGTTCATGTTGAAGATCTACACTCTTTTATTCAAAATTTTATTAGATAGACAATGTGTCGACCTTGACCTGGAGTTGGAAGAGGAGGAATTTTCATCTCTGGCAGCGCTGGTCTCTTGGCATCCATCAGGAAGTTGTTAAAGAACACTACTTCTTTTTTCACTTCTTCAATTTTGTCCCCATGTTTGTTCAGGATGTGCTTCCGCACAAAATCTGGGCCCTGGTAGTTAATTTTAAATGCACAATAAGAATCAAGCAACAAATTTTGTCAATACAAAAACACAGGTAATGTACAACTCCTCTAATAGTCGAGTGAAATCATCAAAACATTTGGAACAATAGCAGATCTAAATCACATCACAACTTCTCTGTGACACAAACAGTTCTGATGTCTTTTCTGATATCAAGCGCTCACCTTAAATTTCTTGCCACTCAGTGGGCACAGCCATTTGTCCTTCCCCAGCTCCTGCGTGTTGGCCAACACAAACTTCTCCACCTCCTCCTCTGGATCCTTGCGGCCCATCTTCCCCGCCTCATCCTCAGACAGAGTTTCCTTTAAACTGAACAAAGGACTAAGCTTCTCCTCAATCATCTTCTGCCACTGTTGCACTATTTAAAAACATAAATCAAAGTGTGGTTTTAAAAATACAGTTAACCTAAATTGTACAAAAGTATGTCTGCGCGTTACAGCTGATGCAGCGCATCAACACGTGTCAGGGAACCAACTGACCTTCTCCCTGTGTGATGCGGTTTGGAGGAATGGGTCCACGAACATGGATCATTCCACAGCGATTGGGCATTTCATCCTCACTCGGGTATTCACAGGTGTTATAGTAGTCAATTGAATGCACAACACGCAGATACAAGATCAGATGGTCCAAAACCTGGAAATAGAACGTAAATAAATCTTATTAGGAATGACTGTAAAGGTTTTATTATTTACTAAATCAACCTTTTGTAGTCAGCCATGTGAGTGTCAGAGTAAATTAGAAAGGGCAGACTATAAACTTAAGAAACCATTACATTTTATAGGTATTTGTTCTGTATATATTTCATATGTATAGTTTAAATATAATGGAAGAAGTCACACCTTGGCTAGTTTCTCATCTCTCTCCACAGTGGTCTCTGCAGGGTTTCCTTCCTTGGTGCTCTCCTCAGGATCCATCCCGCTCCCAGAGCCCAGCAGCTCCTCCTCCTCAGCACTCACCTCCTCTATCAGGTAGTCTGTGATATTCTTCAAGATGGGATTCTGAGCTGGCAACTGTGGATTAGCAAACCACACAGAAATTAATAAATCAGTGACAGGACAGTGTGCACGCACATGGAAATGGACTTGACACGCAGTGCAGTACCTGAGTGCTCTGCACCTCCTCCTGTGGCTTGGTGTTCCACAGGTCTCCTTTTTCGTCCAAAGCATGAATGAGCTTGGCAGCCAGCTTGATATCATTGCGGAGCACCTGCTTGTGCTGAGTGATGCCATTTACATTGCGCACTCTGCGGGCCAGGTCCCTGTTCACCCCTGGTGCCAGTTCACAGTCTCGCAGCTGTGGAGGTGAGAGAGTAAAGCTTTATTTTCGTGTGTGTGAATAAAAATTTTCTGCAGCAGCTTTGATTCACTGAGACGTATCATCAATGTTTTCATTATGAGAAAGTAAAATTAAAACAGAAAACTCCATGCCAACAACATATTCTGCTTTACACACAAAACCCCACACTTCCCAACTACTACAAGGTAGTAACTTAGCACAATAACTATAACAGATGAGTAGTTTCAGAAAGCCCTTCTGCATGTTGCAACTACTTCAAACCAGGAGCATCATAAGCAGAGACCAGCAACACTTACGCGAATGTTCTGCAGGTTCCAGCAGACCTCTTTGATATTGACACTACGGTCAAATGTTACCCAGCAACGTCTGAAAAACCTGCAACAACAAAAGGGTTAATTTAAACGTTGTGATATCATGAGTAGTCCTGTTTCACACAGTGTGTTTTTTAAGAGCTTGGGGGTTATTTTAAACTGACCTGCGCTCTGGGTGTGGGTCAGACAAGCAAACACGCAGAAAGCCAGGGTATCTCCGGCTAAGCTGTGAGAGGAAAAATAAACATTGAGTTTACATCAGTGTTTCTCAATCTTCTAGGGCCATTTTCACTGCATCTTATGGGCAACTCACAGCAATGATCTCAGCCTTGGAAATGGTGGGAGCGATGCTCCTCATGAACAGAGAGCAGGTACGGTGGAGAGGCCGAGGTCTAGGGGAGTCGTCTTTAGGCTTTATTTCTTCTTTCTTCTCCTCTTCGGGGTTCTCCTTTTGTTTCTCCTCTAAGCCGGTATATGGGAAAAAGAAAATCATTGACGAATACTATGATTTATAACTCCTGGGAACATGGACAACGATAAACAGCCACTAAAATAAAAAACCTGATTTTCCACTTCAGTAAAGATCTTCAATGTCAGATTCCTCACCTTCACCTTCCTCTTCCTCCTCATCCTTGTCTTCCACCTCTTCCTTCTTCACAGGTTTGTCTGAGCAGTTGGAGTTGGAGTCTGAATCAGAGTCAGAGTCGCTCTCTGAGGCGCTGCCTTCATCATCACTGTCTCCACTGCGCTTCCTCTTTCTTCTCTGCTGGTAAATGATGAAGAATATTTGTTTCATGTCTGTCTCTTGTTAGAAGCTGACTTTGATATTAGAAGCAGCACTGACCTTCTTGGTTTCAGGTATTTCTTCTTTGGCAACTTCTTTCTCTGTCTCCTTATTCACATCCTCTCCTTCTGCTGCAGCAACATTTTCTGTGTTGGCAGAATTGCTCTCCTCCTGTGGCAGAGATGACTGTCATCATTACAGTAACATGAAATCCTTAATGCTTGGCCAAGACTGACAGAGAACAAAACCAACCTTCTCATTCTTGTCTTTCTCTACTGAAGGTTTCTGGTCAGCGTCCAAGGTTTTGAGGTCTTCTTTCTTTGGAGGTTCAGAACCCACCGGAACAGATATTGACTTCTCCCTGCTTTCTTCCTCTTCAGATGGCATGTCCAAGATGCGAAGATCATGATCCGTCCCTCCTTCCATCTTTATCACAGCTGACGGCAGGGAAAAGGGTGTATAGTTCATGCTACTGAGCACAGTACTATGCTTTTCTCATTTAAATTGTTAATGTATAGAGAAAATAATTCCACGTGTCAACAGCATTCTTAAAATCATTCCAGACGCCCCACCTGCATCCAGAACTTTGATGATGGCTGGGGTCTGTTCAATGTCCAGAGAGACATTATCAAACCATCCATTCTCCATCAGGAACGTGAAGACATTCACACGGTTGTGCAGGGAGCCCTGGGCCTCTGCTTTAAGTCGGTTGGCCTCATCCGGGTGGTACTTGGACCTGAACCTGTGTCCAGAATTGCAGTCCACAAAAAAGTGGGGAGGGAATGATGGGGGTTTAGATGAACAGGATACAAAAGTTAGGGAACAAACCAGTATCATATTGCATCTGTAAAGTCAAAAACGTCACAAAAAAAATATGATCAACTTTCGATTTCTTTGTATCAAAATGTCTTGGTTTTTTTTCCCCGAATCCAAACATTTGAGCTGTTTGTTGAGGAAAAAAGTTTTAAAAAGCCAAATGAAAGTCATTAGAGGGGTACTGAAGTCTCAAATGGACCTTTGGAACTCCCTGTATGAATACAGAATATCTTAAGTAAGATTGTGACTTCTGTATTTTGAATGGAATAGATCTTGTGTTAATTCTTTCGGTAGGCTATATGCATGTTCTGTGTTGTGATTATTAACTATTTAATGCACTTAATTGCAAAATGTTGAGATTAACTCACCATAAAGGGGAAAACACAACAGAGAGATTATCAAATTAAACATTCACATAATTAGAATTTCACATTGAAAATGTTTATCATTGAGTGGACTACAGTTACCTTTTGTTCTGCCAGTTTAATAACAAATAAATACAGAGAAGGGGTCTCCTCTGTGAAAATGCGCTCCACTTCACCCCAATGGTGTGTCTGTATACACACAAATTCGGTTTTGGGATTCGATTTGGTCCGAATATAAAAAGAAAATTGGTGTAGAAAAAGCTTAAAACAAGAAAAAAAGGAACTTCCACGCGCGGGTAGTACTTGACTGTCTATCTAAAATCCCTGTTACTTTTTGTCTAAGAGCAACTGCATTGTGCGCAGTGCATACCCTTGCTGTCTAAAACCGATTCTTGCGGTTCCACTTTTTGTCATCTTCAAAAGAAACGTCGTCAACGTAGTAGTTGGATTGAAGGGGAAAAAAATGGGTTATGTACAAACAGAACAATTGTGCATACCTGTGAAATAAGCATTAACAGATATTATACAGCTGTCATGTTTGGCAAAGTTGAAACTTCAAATCAAGGAGAAGGAAAATCAACCCCAACAGTAAAGATTATTATTTTGTCAAATTGACATGTAACTTAATAAAAAAGAGGAAGTTCACTTATATCTTTCAGTAACATCATTTAGAGGCAGATGCTACATTGCTATGGGTCATTTCGTTGGACATTGGTTCAATAGAAATATATAAGACCTTGTGCCCTAGCTCCTACAATACATCTTACTCAAACGTAATCAGAATATTCCACTACGTTACAATTTGGGTTGATTTTCTTCTGATTAACTACAGCTTCTGTGACTAAGGCATTAGTAGCAGATTGAGGGCCTGATCCTCATCATTAAAAAAGCAATTATATTCCAAAACAATAATGATAGTGAAATAAAAGCCAAATGAGAGGAGCTGTAAACATTTCACCTCCACAGATTAATCAAGGTGACTGTAATGGCTCAATTAAATAAATATAGCATCTAATCTATATTCAAATCTACTTCGATTATCAAATAAGACTTGTGTAGTAAGGGCTTGTGTTATCGTACCACTCTTCATCTTTATGAGCCAAGAAGAAGTCCTGCATCTGCTGTCTGCGAAAGTCCACCTTGTACTCATTGTAGCGTTTGACAGCCTCAGTCTCATCAACGGAATCATCCAGGGTAATAAGAAACTCCTTAAAGCTCTTCATTACTGGAGGTGGAGGACCCAAATCCATGTCATGGATGTTACCAAGCCTAACAGAAGACAAACAAAATGGATGTGGACAGGTCAGCAAATAACCGCTTTCTTATGGTTTTATGTTAGTTGTGTGATTGTGCTGTGTGTGTGTGTGTATATCTTAACTACTACACTTTAACTTCCTCACATACTTTGAGGAAAATTATGTTTTACTGCTAAATGTACAGTATCTTCATCTGTTATGTCTTTATGAATCAAAATTACCCTAACATACAATGACCAGCATGTCTTATAGTTTCAGCAGTTATTGGAATGTTAATACCAATTTGTAAAGACACATTTAACTTCAAAACTCATTCAACACTGATTCCATCTCTCACCTTGCCTGAATGGGGATACCATGATGAGGCTGCATTATGTGCAAATCAGGGTGGCCCCAGTGCTGGGGTGGTCCATAGCTGGGCCCTCCACCGCCACCACCACCACCACCACCACCACCATAACCCATGTCATATCCCCCACGGTAGGGGTCTCCCCCATGGTCATCCCTGTCAGGGGACACACAAAAGAATTTGAGTCCCAGAAAAAGTTAGCTGTTGAGAAAGTGGATGGGTGATTGCTGTATTTCTCACCAATCTCTTCTCATGCGTTTCTGCTGGGGACTCATGTCATGTCTAGGTGGGGAGAATCTCTCCCTACGACCTCTGTCGTAATCCCGGTACTCTCCACGACTACGCCGTTCCCTGCCTCTGTCCCACTCCCTTTGGGAAATTATTTTGTGAAATATGAAACAGAGAAGGAAATCAACATGTAATATATGAACCACTTAACATAGCCACACAAACCAGTGTGAGAGCACCACAAAGACAGATGTAGTTTAATTTAGCATGTTCTGGGAGATGAGGCAGCTCCACCGGGTTACAACTGAATACTGCTTGAGAATGAAAATCATCTAAGGTTGGCCATATCCCTTTCTTACCTGTCATTCCAGTCATCTCTGCGTCTGTCGTCTCGCTCTCTCGATCGGTCATAGTCACTCCTCTCCCGTCTGAATTTGTCCCTTCTCCTGCGGTCGTACTCATCATCACTGTCCCCCATCTCCATGGAGAGAGAGAGAGAAAGCACTTTCAGGTTACAATGGAGCATGATGGCCGGATCATAAATAACCTGAGGCTGAGCTTGTTAATTATTGCATCGAGACTACTGGTAGTCAAATGAGCATGCTAAAATTAAGAGATCACTAAGCTTGTGATTAACACAGTGTTATTTTAATCAACTCTTAATTGTAGTCTTTGATCTGGTCATTCAAATTGTTGTAGAGAAAAGCGTCTTTATGGAAACAAACAGTCAAACCCGAGGAGACGGGAGAAGACTAGCGCAGATGGAGATAACATTGAGGAAGTGCTTTGTCTTACAGGTCAGTAAGACCCTGAATATTCAAATCCCATTTACATAACTAAGACACACAACGTACGCAGGTCTGCCCACCTGTGTTGTCTATCTCAAACAAAGGGATTACGTTGCTGTAGCCTGGCTCAGCTAATGTTGTCAAGGCTGCTAACTATCTTCGCTCATATGCTTAGCAACGTTAGCTAGCATGGAAATTGGCGTTAATATTGCAGTTAGTTTAAACCAATAAGAAGCTTGTTTTATAACCAATACGGCTTCTGGGGACTTGTTTGTGAAACTATGAACGACAGAATGTTGCACGTATGAAATAAACACTTTAACAACCTTTTTAAATGATTCCTCAGCCTGTTCGAGTCTCGTCTGGCTCTTCTTCGCCGGACACGCTTCTTTCTCGGTGTCGCACAGCGGAATGTTGATATCAAAACGGAGCATGACCGCCACCAAGCGGTTGGGAGTATGAATGACAGTTTCAACACCTTCACCTTTACCGCTGATATTTATCTGATATTTACCTTACCCTTTTAAAGTAAAAGTTCACCCCAAAATGAAAAGCAGTCATTATCCGTGATCCACGCACATATCCTGCTCTGGAGGAGGATCCCAGGGAACATTTAGGCTATAAACATGGTGTAAATTCAGCCGTTTTGGCATGTTATGTTTTTTACTGTTGTTTTTTTATATTCCAAGATCCTGTCACCAGATACTTCAATTGTATTGGATTTTGCTGCAACACGTTTGTTTTTTTTACCCCTTTGGTGGTCTCAAACACTTCCCTTGTCTTCAAATATAATTTATTCTGGGTCAGATATTCATTGAAACTATGGGGAAGAGGTTACATCGAAAGGACATTTTATTTAAATGCAAACCAAAAACAATTATGTCTATTTTATAGGGGGAGAATATAAGGAAAAAAATTATCCGATGGAATTCATGAAAAGGTGATAGGAGGCAAGTAAGACAATTTTACCTGGCAATGGAATTCAAGAAGAACATTTTAATTCATAAGAGAAACTGGAGAAATTGATGGTGGTAACTGCAATATATAACTATGTTTACTCCATTAGAAATAACAAGCCTTAAGTTAATGCTATAAACATTTGAATATATACATAACATTTTCCAAGTAGGCCTTTTTCTACAAATCCATTCATGTCACAGAAAGAAAACCATTGATAAACGTCGGCTGAATTTTATCACAGCTGTTTCACTTTCAGGGTCCTGGTATTGTTCATGCTGTCTTGGCGCACTGCGGCCATTATTGATTGTTATTAGTAACACTAGACAAGTCAAAAGTCAGAGAAATGATCTCCGGATGACAAAAAGCTTTTGAACATTTCAACCTTTACGGCCTGATTATTCTCAACAGAAGAGTAAAATACTAATCCATGCACCAGCATCTCCTTTCATTGTTTAAATTATTTTCTGCCATTTATTAAAGGCCTTTCATTCTGTTCTATGCTGGCTGTGCAGTCAGTGTGTGGAGCTATATGCTGAGAATATAATGGTGATGAAGCCAAAATAACTGAGAATACTCATCCATGGTTCTTTTTAATATTGGGTAAAATAAATGTTTATTGACATCTTTCTTATTTAACTTTTTTTGACAGCAGAGGAGAGGAATAAAAAAGGTCACAGGAAAAGGATCTGGTGTTTTCTTTATTCCTTTATTGAACTGATTTACTTGATCTTTTTCATATCCAGTAAACCGCTATGTAGGTCCCTTTTTCATGCTTTTCTTTGTCCGTCCTCGGAACCTCAACTGGTGCCTCATATAATCGAGGATTGCTCGTGGCCACACTTGAGTCGTCTGCGCTTCATCTTCTATGATAAATGCAGATTCCACTTGCTGCGGGAAGGAATAGTCTCCTTGGGATCCAACGCTGGCTTTCAAAGCACTGGAGATCAGGCGGTAAGGTCTATCCAAAAATACCTGTGAATATTGATATTGTATACAGTGTTACTTCACTCTTATATAAATCTACACCAGTGTAACTTCATTATTATATATAGTTGTATAACTTCATTTCCCCCTTCATTTTAACATCACTTTTGTTAATTTTAAGAACACAGAAGGCTACACTTGACAATTCAGAGACGAGAGCATTCATTAATTACACTAAAGATTTTACAAACTACACACACAATGGCAGAAAGAATGGAACGAACTCCATTGAATGGAAATTGGGTAAAATTTTCCTTCAACTACAAACTTCCGGATAGTTGTAAAACAGAACAGAGATGTAAAATATTACGATCCCTTTTTAGATTGAATTTAAGTAATAATTTTACAATTTTCTCAATTTGGAAAATAATATAATTAATATAAGTTATAAAATAATATATAACAGTTTCTTGTTTTTTTGGGGTTTTAAAGAGTAGAGATTTAAATAATTAATCATTATGATTGGAATTTAGAGATTATAGACTATTTTCAAATACTTTTTTAATCTTACCTCATCTTGAGGAGTCTCTTTGCAATCCAATCGCAAAAATAAAGATAGAGTCACGAATAGTAAAAAGGATGATCTCAGTACAGAGGAGTATGATGGTAGTGATCCAGGCATCTTTCCTCACACTGTATATTTGTATTATTTTCCAAATGCTGTGCACCAAAACCAAGCTCGAGGTTGAAGAATCCTGCCAGAGTTCTTGAGCTTTAGGTATTCACTAATGTGATGTCATGTCGCTGTATAGCTATATTTATTACTCAGCTTGTATGGAACCAGCTTAAAGAAACACATTAGCCTAAAGACCCTTGCCTGACATTATTATGCTAATGACTAACCTACCGGATACATAACCTTATACCTGGAGAACCTAGGTTTTCTTCAAAGCAGCAGGTGGGGTTATTAGAAACACATGAAAAGGTGAAGCTGAACAATAGAAATGGAGCTGGTGAAGGGGGATTCAAAAGACTGAATTCATCAGCTCTGGGAAGTTTTAAATTAATGACCCTTAAGCACAAAGGCAGGGAACTCTGTATAGGCTATGTCAGTGAAAAAGCTCCCAAAAGACCAAAGCATTAATCACATAAGCTCTTTTATCCGACGACTTCAAAACTATAGAATATAATATCTCTTTATGCCAAAGTAATTAGTGGTACTAATCCCTAATCACTCACCACCAATGATAATTAATAAGGATTTATAAGGACTGATTTCATTTCATTTCATTGTCTTTAGTGAACAGATCAAGATTCTTCTTCTTCTTCTCAAGGGGTCCCAGTGTTGAGTGCTGGGAAATTATGTCCATGTGCATGTGGGCCCATCCTGTAGCACCAATGAGAGCTGAGCTGGTATCACTCCCACTGCAGGGCCTGGTATAAAACTGATAGTATTTCTGAAATACTATTAATAGTGGGGTTTTTATTGGCATCTGTAAGAAAGTGATTTTATTTTTAACAAAATAAGCGGAATCTTATATATTTAGAAGCTTTACTCATCATTTACATAAATGTGTGTGTGTTACAAAAAGGGAAAACATCCCTGTCACTGAAAAAAACAGCACAGATGAAAAACAATGTCACAATGAGCTTAGTTTAGGTATTTTCATTTTGTTACTGCACAATTTCAATCAAACTGTTGGAGTCAGGGCACAAAATCTGCGAGATCCTTTCTTGCAGATGTTGCAAGAAATGTGTTGCAAGAATGTAAAGGTAAGTGTATTTCATAGATACAATTCTGTAATTGTAACATGTATGTAATCATGTTTTTCTAGCTTTACTATTTACTTGCAAACATGAAAAAATGTCAAACATATACACAACATACCACTTTGCTGTGTAATAGATTTATTACGAAGAAACATGTGTCAATAGGCCTTAGCAAGGAGTGTTATTTACATTTTCTCGACGAGACAGACAGATGGCACCACAGTCCCATTCTGTCATAAAATCATGCCACAAAGTAAACGCAGCCTACGTTCCACATTGTGACACCGAACATTTATTGTTGAAGTTTGATAAACTAGGCACATTCTAAAAGAAGGATTTAGTTATTACATTTTTCCATTTGCTTCAGTAGACATTCCCCAAAGTTGAGAAAAGCAAAGAAATGTACAGTATGAAAGAGTGTAAGCAGACTACAAATATAGAAAAACGGCAGTTTTACTGAACAATACAGACTATTGCTAACAAATCAAAACAAATCCATGATAGCGTGGAGTCTTTTAATCAATCAGCAGTGAAATATATAATGGAAATTTTACAGTCATACTGATTCCCTGCTCTAGCTCTCACACATTAAAATGCAACTTAGTAAAGATTTATCATCATACAATGTTTTTTTTCTTTCCAGGAATAAGTCCAAGTTCGATTTGAGGTGATACAGTATGGCATGTTATTCCAATCGATAATAGCATTCTTAAAAAACTTCAAGCACTCTGTTATTGATCGGAGTGACATAAAATTACATTTCCGACTGATTTTTCTCTCTGAATCTTGGTGCAACATTAACTGAATACAGAGGAAACACTGCTCAAATGATCTCAGCAAAAAGAAAGTGTAGGAAGAGCTTTATAGTCTAAGCTTCAAAATAATAATTGCAGATGCAAGATTGCAGTTATACATTTACTTGGAGTAGTGACAGAGGTTGGCTGAATTCACTTTGCAAGTTTACCATTTTTTCTGGTCTTTAAATGAATCAACAGCATCGACACAAAAATAATAAAGAAGAGAGAGAAAGCCTTGGAGCTTTCAGGTGCAAGTTGATGCTGCTTATCGATGTCACTACTCGCACTAAACATGTGGAAACACAGGTTTTCTCTCTTTTGTTTGACATCATACAAAAAGGACGTATTCCGACCATGAACAGGGCAAAGCTTGCAAAACAGCATTATTAAACACAGCTAAACACGAGGAAAGCAAATGAGTGTGAATCCTGTCCCTTCAATTTCCAAACATTTACTTACACACATGTACATCAAGGCCAATGTAAGGCAACGCTCTTTTTTCCCACCATTATTAACATGTTATCATTCTATTGCGTATAAAAACGGAAAAATGTTCATTAAATATTCATGAATCTGTATTTTACCGAAAAATCTTAAAACCCTCTTAATTCTCACTATGTTATATATTTACAACACCCACTGAACTTTTGTCTGTTGCTATAAAACTGAGTTTATTCAACTTGACAAACTGTATAAAGCTAAAATAGATTATTTTTTAACAGACTACGCCGTAGTATTGAAAATAAAGTAAAAGAAGCAGAAATGTATAACATCTTTGCAATTATCTATTCTGGCGTAATTGCTTGGGGAATTTGAGAAAAATCAGTCATTTCAAAAAAAT
Organism: Limanda limanda; assembly: GCF_963576545.1. NCBI lineage: Eukaryota > Metazoa > Chordata > Actinopteri > Pleuronectiformes > Pleuronectidae > Limanda > Limanda limanda. The sequence continues at coordinate 16,993,494 of NC_083649.1, forward strand.
TGAAATATAGCATCAAGACATGTAAAACAAAGCTAAAAGCGATTAAAAGATAAAATAAAGACAAACATTTCATTCTCCACTTTCACATCCTAAAGTGTATAAGGACTGTCAATATATATATATAAAAAGGTTACCATTCAGAAAAGAGTCTTTAAACTGACGTAAACTTACACAGAGAACCTAGAAGATCCACATAAAGTGTGAGCACAGAATTCCTCCTGTTTGGTTACAAAGGTTTCGTCTATATGAGTCTTTACTGGAGTGGACATTTACTGAAAGTGGCCCATTCATTTTGTGCAGCACTAGTGGTTAGGTCATCTGCTGTGGTCAAGATATGAAATACAGCATGCAGTAAAAAAAGGGAGGCCTGCTAGCAAATAGGGAAGTGCCGGAGTGAAAGTGTGTATAGAAGTGAGCTGTTCTGATCGATGCAGCTGCTGCATGTACTTTGGCTCTAACAAACAGACCTCCTCTGGTTAATGAGTGAATGTTCCTGTTATGAATGTCTAAATGAGAATGTCTAGCTAAGAACAAATACGCAAGCTATTTTAAATTACACGGTGATAAAACCACGTTTGATGACAGGAACCCTTTTTAGGTCAAACTAAGTAATCTCATTGCAGCTAAGTTCCAGCCATCAGACCTCCACTGTATCTCTACCAATGAGCTGAGCAGTGTCATCATCAATGTGATGCCTGTCCTCTCCTGCGTCATCGCTTTCTGAGTCTGTGTCCTCGTCAGGGGACTGGTAGCCGTCATAACCCAGGATGGGAGAGTCGCAGTGAGCAGGGGAGGCGAGGCACTGGGCCGTGGTAGTGGTGGTGGTGGCTGAATAGGCTCCTGGACTCCCAGAGGGGGAACATGGATTGGAGGGCCGGAGCAGAGGGGTGCGCTCCGTGTCTGCTTCGCCCTCTGTCCCTTCCTCCACCCCACGTCCTCCAGTGTCCTCCTCAGACTCGGACTCGGAGTGCTCGGTGTTGTTTCGAGTGACGCGCTGTTTGCACACGGGACACGTCTTCTTGGACTGTGTGAGCCACGGGTCGACACACTGGCAGTGATAGGCTGAAAAGCAGAGTTTTGAGAAAATGACGAACAAAACACAAGGAGTATAAATGTACAAAAGATAAGAAGTGGAAAATAAAATGTGCATAAACTGTGTAAGAACAGTTATCAAAAGTTTCAAAATACTTTGCTACTTGCTATAAAAGCTTTTCTTTTGCCAACCAAACATAATAACTTATTTACTTTTTTTCTCAACTGAGTAGATTATGTAAAATATTTTGGTCTAAATTGTATATTTGGAAATTGGCATGAGAGATGAAATGTCCCTGTCCCCAAGCCAAGTTTCCCTTATAGGCTAAGAATGTTCACAAACGATTTGTAGTTAGTCTTAGCTTATGGGTAAATATTTGCTTTGGGGCCATTAACTGTCGGTTTACTTTTCTAACAACCTGCGATCACACAGACTCTGGCAAAGCAACTAATAATTTGAATCCATGTAATAACACGATATCAACTTAGTAAATATTTACCATGGGAACAGGGTAAAACTCGCAGCTTGTCTCCTTCTTCATACTCATCCAAACATATTGCACAAAGATCATAGTCATCCCCTGAAACGTAGAAGTCATAAGTGAATTCATTCAAATGTAAGTTAATTAATATTAACAATAATAATTATACTAATAATAATAATAATATAATCGTGTTACCTTTCCTGAACCTGTGGGTTGGAATCCGCTTCAGCTGTTCCTTGGACAAACGGTTTTTCCTCAGTCTTTTTCTGTAGCGCACACATCGTACAATCTGAATGCAAAATGACAAGGTTACTTGTGGCATGAGAATTACACTATTCTAACATTCAACATGCATGGATGGATTTGTTCTTTTTGTTTATTGACCCTAGCGCTTATAGTAAGTCAGTAAATGACAAAATATGCTAGAAAATGTTTTCAACGATCATACAATGTTTATAATGCACTAATAAATCCAGATTTGTGTCTGACTGCTCATCGGATCTTCAAACGCGTAGGGTGTGGTGCCGTTGCAACCAGGAAGTGGATCGTGACTCTAAGCGATTTATGATATAGTAGAGTATGAGTTCACATATATAAGTGGATGCTTCTATGGTTGCCAGATAAGCCATGACAACTACTTCAATATATTGTACCAGGTGAGCCTGTTCTATAAAAACTAAAAGTAAACCTGGGAGGTGCAGTTTGTCCGGATACATGTTTTAACATCATCATAATAAACACTTTATGAACAGAATCGAGTTTGTAGTAGCGATGTAACAACAGACTAATAATATATACAATAATATAATAATATACAATACAATAATTAGATGAATGATAATTATAATTATTACTTTGAGTGTTCAATTATCAATACATAATTGATGTAATTATAGATATTAACAATTGAATTCCCCTTCTTATCAACTGTAAGACTGACAGACTTCGGGAATTCTTATATAGGGCGAGAAAAAAACATATGAACAAATGTAAACTTGGCTGAAATCATGTTATGTAATTATTTATACACAGAAGCACACTCTAAGCTCCCTTCTGATAACCATTATCCAAATTCTATGTTATTTGACCATTGTCATTTGAGTTTGAGTCATATGAAAATCAAAAAGGGGATTTTAAAGAATGTATGTGCATACTTACTAAGACAACACACATCACAAGAATAATCATGCCAACTACTCCAGTGAAGGGAATAAGGTAGTACGACAATGGAAAAGAAAACTCTGGCTTGAGGATCACATAGGCCCTGCAGACCGAGAAAGTAAATAATCAGTCACATTCCAACTTTTCTCTTATGTGCAATAAACAATGAAAAACTCTTGAACTTAAAACTTCAAGATTACAGTTCCATATTATTTACTTCTAAAAAGTGTTTAAGTGGTTTTACATACCCTGGTTCTGGAATTATAAAATTTCTGAGAATTTGAGAAGCATAGTAGCTGGTGAAGACTGATGGGATCTCAATCTCCTCTGCAATAGTTTCTGAAAATAAAGAACATACAAGATTTTAATTGTAAGCAGTTTAGTAAGATGGTAACAACGTTTGAAATAATGTACATCTTAGAAACACTGACTTACCATTGCTGTAGTTCATATTGAGCAGAGTGTCAGAATACATGTTGTGAACAACTACAGCATTGTATCCAGCTTGCTGTGCGTGCAAGACCTGAAAACCAAATTCACGATTTTAGACCACTTTGCATCAAACACACTGCAACATATTCATTGCCACTCTAACATCACTGACCTTTATGTCAAAGTTGCAATCATAGCGTCTGATGAGAACAATGCTTTTGGTGGTATTGGGATCAAACGATGGTGGCAATGGAGGTGGAGGGTCTATTGCTGTGCAGCCATTAAGTGGACGGGACATCACCATAACTCCCTTACACACAAAAGAAAAAAAAACATAATTATAAAAGACTCTGATCAAGGTTATTTTGCATTTTCAATTTTCTCTGATAGTCTACTCTCACCATTAACCCTTCCTTAGGAAGTGGAGATCCAAACAAGGCAGGAAGGTCCTCAAACAACATGGAGGTCATATTGCTATAATGCTGCAGAAACAATACATACACAATGTGAGAGATGAAATCATTTATAGGATAATTTCTCATGCTATATTTAATGTATTCCAAAAGGACTATCAAAGCTCTTGAGCTAAATCTCCTGGGACTACTTACTGCATAGATGTAGGCAAGTGCGGGTGAAGGCACCAGGACGCTGCAGAAAACCAGTATGGCGACATTCAGTTGCACCATCCTTGCGCTAAACTGTGCAAGAGATACAACTTTATAAATCATGACCAGAGGGGAAATGTTTCAAATGCTTCATGTTGAAACTGATCTTGCAGTTGGAATGCAGCCTGGCATTAACATAGAAATGCCAGTGACAATTCAAGTGGTGAAACTGTGTTGTATGCACAGAAATATGCAAATAAGTAAATGTGTCACCAGCATGCATCAACATGTACTTTCCTGCTTAATGGCACATGTCCGCATAAGTATGGACTTTAACTGATAAAACGATGCATGGACTGTGCGAAAAATGTTCTTGAGGCTTATGGGTCACTCTGTAAATTGCTAACAAAAAACAACTACCATTACTGACTATTTACCATTTTACCAGGCTATAGTACAATCTGTGACCACTACAATACTCATCATATATGCTCTAGCCCCGACCAGGTAATTGATCATAATTAACATTGCTGAAGTCTATGATATATGAACCTAAGCCCTAGTTCTGCTTAACTCTGCCTTTCACCTGGTTTCCTACAAACTAAAACCCGTTTAATCGACGTAGCAACTTTTAGTGTACCTGCTAAGTTGAATTACTTCGCTGCTGTTGTATTGTTCTGTCACAATAACAAACCTGATATAACTTGTTAAATTGTATAAAAAATCACAACAAACAACATAGTTGATGTCGTCGTTGTTATTGTGTCGTTAACTTCCCACCTTAATATCCTGCTAATGTCGGCGCCGTGGAGTCTGTGATTTAAGCTTTTTCCACTTGTCTCACTTTGGTGTCTGACGTGTCATTGTGTGTAATCGGTAGAAGTTGATCGGTGTCCCTCGTTCTCTTCTCCACAATCCTACAAATCCACCAGAACAAACCCACAGAGGCTGGAAGGATTAACGTTAGCTAGCTGGTTAGTGTTAGCAGATGTTAGGCAGCATTTACGATAAACCGACTCCGCGACAGATTACACTTTGTATTAGTGATGGTCTGTTTATATTATGTCGTAAAACGGTAGTAGTATATTAAACAAAAACATAATTTGTCCACCGGAAATAACTCACTCTGCCTGGGTTCCTCAAAACTTGCGCTAGCTAGCTGCGGCTCTGTTTGTGTTTTCCTGTGTTTTGTTTTTGCTTCTTGCTTCCTGCGTCTTCTTCGCGCCGTTTGAGGCAGATTGACTTAGCAGCCACCACACCGACAGCGCCACCAGCGGCTAGACGGAGACACAGCAATAATCTCGTTGCTATACACCAGGGGGCCCCAATACGTCTATCAGGATCTACCGGTCGAACGCGAAGGCAGTGTGGGTCGATTTAATGAGGCGACGATGAGTCAGTGACTAGAATTATTACCCTGTTTGCCTTTTAAAGAGAATTATCAAACTGACCAGTGGTACTTTCATTAATTTTGTTAAAGTAAGAATAATTTAGTTAAAGGCACTCATTTACTTGATTTATTATTATTTATTATAAGGACTAAGATAAGGAAAAGACAAGATGCTCTTGGAACCGTAACTGTGCATCTTTTATTTTGTGAGATAACGTTTCCAGGCTACCGTTTTCTTAGGGACCCCAAATGATTGTCTAATACTTCCAAAACATGTTTCAGATCAATTGCAAATCACATCAAGCAGCAAATATGAGTGAAAACAAAGTATGAACTTTAACTGAAGCAGGAGTCGAGACAGACATGAACATGTATGCACAGTACAAAATATAGTTGTAGTTTCAGATAAAAATTAAATTATCCTCTGAGAAGCACTTCAAAATTAATTTCAAAAAATACAAACAAGAAAGGATGTTCAATGTAATATTTAATTCAATTTCAGCCATTGAGCTGGATTGAAAAAGGTCACAAGTAGTTAATTTGTCATTGTAAAGTAGAAAGAGAGAAAAGCCAAAACATCCACAACAGTGCCTTTTGTCTGTCCCATCTTCTGTGATGCTTGGCTGAATCATGGTCTTTGTACGCAACAGTTACTACAAAGAAAGGAATAATACTTTATTTAATTCCATGAAAAAATAAATGTACAATATGTATTCATGTGCTGCATATGGACATGTTAACTTACGGATGGTCCATCTCACAGCCCACCGTTCCTGTTGAGTATTCTGTTGACATGCAACTGTCTCTACAGACTCCACTCAACCAGGAACATTGCAATGCCTCATTCTCTGCAACTGAAATCACATATTAAACATTTAGTATGCTTTAGGTCAAATAGCTGTAAATTAAAAAAAATAACTGTGAAATTGTGCAGATATGAACTGCAAAAACCCTCAGATTTGTATCAAAACTCATCATAAAGCAGCAAGAGAACGACCAGCGCCAACACAGCCACACGATAACGAGACATTCTTGCTTCTGAAACTGTGTCTGTGTCCAAAATGATATTTAGACCCAGGACGGTTTGTCATTTATATCTGCTCACCTGTGAGGAGGGGAGGAGTGAAATAGGAGGAAATGGATTGATCTCTAATTAATTTCCAGTCGTTATTATTATACAAATATCTGGCTGGTTCAACTGGAGCTGTGTTAGTCAACTACCTGTTGACAGAAACTCTTTTGCCAGGCATTTTGTGTTTATCACCACAAACATCTGTGGCAAAATAAGATTCACCACTTATTTTAGTTTGCAGTGTTTAATCAGCGCTCGCAGCTCACCATGCTGAGGAGGTTACGGTAAAAACAAGTTGTTTTCTTACAAAGGGTTCAAATCCAATGCCATTACTTTATTTCGCTTTAAATCATTGCTATCGGTTTATATTTTCTATAAAGAAAGTTCATGACACAGAGCATGTTTCTTATAAACCTCAGATCACATGAAGAAGTGAATATAGGTGAAAAGAAAATATGAAATTGGACAGAAGTCAGGCTGGAGGCAGATATACAGATGTATGAACAGTAAAATGTACGAAAGACGATGGGATACCAAACAAATTTGTAGTTTTAGTTGAAAATGTAATTATCTTATTATTAGGATTCCACATTAAATGACATAACACAAACAAGGGAAGATGCTCAATGTAATAATTTATTCAGCCATTTGAGCAAGATTCAAATCAGCAACAAGTCAGCCAAAGCAAATCCTCCACAACGATGTCTTCTGTCTGTCCCATCATCTGTGATACTCGGCAAGTCTTGTAGCTTGGCTGGATTATGGTTTGGGTCTACAGCAATGCTGCCTAAAAAAGAAATAATACATTGTGGCGTGCACTCATGGGTGTGTCCTCTCACCCAGTGGGTCGATGGGAAATGTAAAGTCTGTAGCTATATATACTTCCCGTATGGGGAACATGTGCCTGTTCTTCCTGACTACTGAATAAACAACAGTAAGCAGTACCTGCGTCTCTGCCTTTCCTTGTCCTGCCACATTGGTGACCCCGTTTTTTGAACATGTTCGAGGTGAAGGAGGATAGTGTCCCTTCCTCATCGGGGGAAGACGTTTTTTCTTCCCCGGCTCCCGTGGACCGTGTCTCCACGACGACCATGGCGCAGCAGCTTCCAGGACCGACCAGCTCCGCGGAGCACGTTAAGCTCCCGGAGTTTTGGCAGAACGACCCCGCGCCGTGGTTTCAGCACATCGAGGCTCTTATCCATCTGCGAGGAGTAACGGCAGATGACTCCAGGTATTTTTTGGTGGTCGCGGCTTTGGACCAGCAATCCACCCGGCGCGTGATGCAGCTCCTGCGGGCCCCGCCGCTGCGAGGGAAGTACGACGCCATCAGGCAGCTTCTCCTCCGACGCTACAGCTTGTCAGCCGCGGAGAGAGCGGACAAGCTACTGTCGCTTCCCGGTTTGGGTGATGGTTCGGCAGTGGACCTGATGGACGAGATGCTGTCGTTGCTGTGCTCCGAGGATGAGGGTTTCCTGTTCCCGCACATCTTTCTGCGCCAGCTCCCGCTGCAGGTGCGCGCAGCCCTCGCCAACTCTTCCTGTTTGGCGGCCGGCGACTTCCGTGGATTAGCTGAGGAGGCGGACCGGATCCTGCTGTCTTCGAGGAACGTCTCCGTGCAGAGTGTGGCCGTGGAGTCCTCGCAGTCGACGTTGGAGAACGAGGTTCCGGCAGTGACGGCTGCAGTCTCCACCCGCACACAGCGCGGCCAGCTGTGTTTCTTCCATCAGCGCTTCGGCAGCAAGGCGCGCCGCTGCGTTCCTCCGTGCGCGTTCCAGGCACCGGGAAACGGAAGAGCCGGCGCTCGGTAGCAGCCGTGGGCGCTGGTGATCAAGAGGAGCTGCTGTTCGTTCATGACTCCATATCAGGTAATCAGTTCCTGGTGGACTCCGGCTCGCAGAAGAGCCTTCTCCCTCCTGCAGCTACGGACCTCTCGGCCCGTGGCAGTGGTCCGCGTCTGACAGCGGCTAACGGCTCGGCTATAGAGACGTTTGGTACCAAGTCTGTGACTGTGTGTTTCAATGGACGCAAATTTCTGTGTGATTTTGTTGTAGCCTCCATTACGGTTCCTATTATCGGAGCAGATTTTCTGTGCACTAATGGGTTGTTAGTGGATGTAACTAATCGCAGGCTCATTGATGCTGTGTCTTTTGCGTCTTTTCCGTGTCAGTCAGGGGGACCCGGGCCGTTAACACACGCTAATTTTGCGGCGTCAAAGGATGTCTTCCAGCGCTTACTGGCGGAATTTCCTTCGCTGACAACGCCCGCATTTTCTGCCGCGGTTACTAAACACGGCGTGGAACATTTCATTCCCACTGCGGGTACGCCCGTTTTCGCACGTTCGCGTCGCCTCGACACCGTGAAGTTAGCCACCGCGAAGGAGGAGTTTGCTACCATGGAGCGTTTGGGGATCGTTAGGCGGTCCAACAGCCCGTGGGCTTCACCGCTCCACATGGTGCCCAAGGCACCATGTGTTGGCGCCGTCGGGTCTTTGATATGGTGCACTCTCTTTCTCATCCGGGTGTCCGGGCGTCGGTGAAGTTGGTGTCTTCGAAGTTTGTGTGGCCTGGCCTTCGCAAAGAGGTCAAGGAGTGGGCGGCCACATGTGTGGCGTGTCAGCGAGCTAAAGTTCACCAGCACACTAGGGCTGCCCTCGAGCCATTTTTGATTCCAGCCAGGCGTTTTGATCATGTGCATATCGACCTTGTGGGGCCTCTTCCCAGGGTTTTACACATCTCCTTACCATGGTAGATCGGACCACTAGGTGGCCAGAGGCGGTTCCTCTGTCTTCCACAACATCTGCGGACGTGGCACGCGCTTTTCTTTCAGCTTGGGTCTCACGTTTTGGTGCACCGTCTGATATCACCTCTGACAGAGGCCCGCAGTTCATTTCGGAGCTCTGGTCGGCGCTAGCAAAGTCTTTGGGCACACAGGTTCACCGTACCACTGCCTACCACCCCCAGGCTAACGGTTTGTGTGAACGTTTTCACCGGTCGCTTAAGGCGTCATTGCGGGCTGCGCTCTCAGATGCAAACTGGTTGGATCCGTTGCCGTGGGTGATGCTCGGGTTGCGCTCGGCTCCTAAGGCTGACCTGGATGCCTCGCCTGCAGAGTTGGTGCTCGGTCAGCCGCTCCGCATCCCAGGGGATTTTCTGCCTCACAGCTCGGCCCCCTTTCCGCGTCCTGCTTCACAGTCCGCTTGTGCACCAATGCCCGTGCATCATTTTTCTCCTCGGTCTTTCGTGCCAACGGATCTCGCGACCGCTCGGTTTGTTTTCGTGCGTCACGATGCTCACCGGTTTCCCCTCCAGCCCCCGTATGACGGCCCGTTTAGGGTGTTAGAGGCGGGTTCTAAAAGTTTCATTCTGGACATGGGCGGGCGCAGGGAGCGTGTTTCGTTAGACAGACTTAAGCCAGCTCATCTGTTGGCTGGCGAAGAGGTGCTACCGGCCCGGGTTCCCCGTCGTGGTCGCCCCCCTTCTAAGACCCCTGTGTTGTTTTCTCCAGTTGTGCCTCCTGATCCTGTGTCTGTTGTAAATGATGTCCCTTCTGCTTGTTTCACCCCTGCGTTTGCGGACGGGGATCGGCGTAGCCGTTATGGTCGCCTCGTTAAACCCCCTGAGAGGTACTGACTTTTGTCCCATTTTGTATTTTTCCCTCTGGGTGTTCGAGGGGGGGCTGTGTGGCGTGCACTCATGGGTGTGTCCTCTCACCCAGTGGGTCGATGGGAAATGTAAAGTCTGTAGCTATATATACTTCCCGTATGGGGAACATGTGCCTGTTCTTCCTGACTACTGAATAAACAACAGTAAGCAGTACCTGCGTCTCTGCCTTTCCTTGTCCTGCCACAACATACTTTAATTCCATGAGCGAAAAAATAAACATAATCTATTAATTTCCTGCATCTGAGCATCTGAATCTTACTAATCCTCTACCTTACAGCCAGAATTTCCAACAAAGGTTTCCGTTGGGAGGCAACTGACTTCACAGACTGAGCAAATAATGGCCTGCATCTGCCGGATGGGCGTGCATCATTCTCTGCAACTAAAATCACAGATAAACATTAGTATATTTTCGTTCAAATCCTTTAGATGTAAATTTGATAAAATAACTGTAAAAATGTGACAGATATGTAGATGTTTTCACATCAAAATGAATGAAAGATGATGGGATGTAGATGTTCAATGTAATATTTATTCAGCCATTGCAGCTGCATTCAAATCAGCAGCAAGTCAGCCGAAGCAAATCCTCCACAACGATGTCTTCTGTCTGTCCCATCATCTGTGATACTCGGCAAGTCTTGTAGCTTGGCTTGATTATGGTTTGGTTGGTTTGGTTAAGCAACATTTGGGCCTAAAAAAGAAACAGTACATAAATGAATTCCATAATTAAACATATATACAATATCTATTCATTTGCGGCTCATGAGCATCTGAACTTACAAAGCATTTCCCTCACAGGGAGCCTTTCCAACAAAGATTTCTGCTGGGCGGCAAGTGACTCTACAGACTCCCTTAGCCGTGGCGCACGTAATCTTGGTAGAGCCTGCCTCATTCTCTGCAACTAAAAACACAGATAAACATTAGTATATTTTCATTCAAATCCTTTAGATGGGAATTTGATAAAATAACTGTAAAAATGTGCAGACATGAGCTGCAAAAACATGCAGATTTGTATTAAGACTCACCACAAAGCAGCATGAGAACGACGACCACCAACACAGCAACACGATAACGAGACATTCTTTCTTCTGAACCTGTGTCCAAAATGATGTTTAGACACAGGACGGTTTGTCTTATATATCTGCTCACCTGTGAGGAGGGGAGGAGTGAAATAGGAGGAAATGGGTTGGTCTCTAATTTAATTCCAGTCGTTAGTATAATGCATATTTCAGACTGGTTCAACTGGAGCTTTGTAAGTCAGCAACCTGTTGATGGAAAATGTAAGGGTTGCCTGTCAAAACCTGCCTCTTCATTTTCTAATCTATTTAGAGATGTTGTATTTCATATAAAATGTTTGTGTTGAAATATTGTTACGTTTTCTTTATTTCTCAAAGTATATTGGTGTTGTCTACCACATCTTATTTTTTACATTTGTTTGGACAGGACCTGCTCTCTGTTATGACATGCTCTTCCTCCATATTTGCCTTCATATCATTTATATGGCAACACAATCAGTTAAGCGTTCAACACCTCAAATGTGGCAAAATAAGATTCAAACCCTGTTTTATCTACTTTATCAGCACTTGTGCTGTTGTCTAGTTGTTGATTGTAGTTCATCCATGTTACGGACAGTGATCTGTATGTCCTGTATGTATACATGTATTGTGCTCTGTCTTGTGTTGTTGTTTTGTCTCCACATCCTTGTAGACTGGTGATGCCTCCAGGGACTGGAAGGGGGAGCTCTCGGGCAGGACGCGCCAGTGAAGTGGCCACAGAAGAAGAAGCATCATGGCCGCTCATCTCACCTGCATCCAATCTTCAAATCACCCCACCTGTTACAGATCTCTCGTCAACCCTTCCCCTTTAAATAGTCCCGTGTTTGTTTTGTTGGCGAGAGGAGGCTTTTGTGGTGAGCTGTGGCAGAGCTCTAATTGTTTGGTTTGGTTTTGACTTTGGTGTTTGCTGGTGTATTGAATTAGTTTTACCAGTAGTATTTAAATTGTAGCAGCCTACTTTTGTTTTGTCTTTTGTCTTTGTTAACTTTGTTTGTTGTGCGCACAGGGACTACAAGGACAGGTAAGATACTCCGGGGTCTACATATCACACACACGTAAGTTTACTGCTTGTTAATACCCCAGGTTAGAGTGAGCACCACCCGCTGTGCTTTTGGGTGCTAAGCACCTGTAAAGGGGGGGCGGGGGATTTCTTTGTGTTCTTTTTCTTTGGTGCCACTGATAGTCCTTGCTGATCCCTGTGTTGCTTTGTTAAATATTGTCTTTGTCTAATATCGTGTCTTGTCTTCTGTGTGATTGCACCCTCACTTATTCAAACCTGTTGCATTATTTTATGTCCTGCTACGAGCCACTAGGGGGCGTAACATAAATTGGGGGCTCGTCGGGGATCTTTGATCCTAATAAGCAACAGGTTTGTTGAGTGTTTGTGTGCAGTGCACACGTTAAGTAGGCTGTTAATATTGGTTAGGTTAGCTGAGGTTTGATTTAAGGCTGGTTGAGACATCATGGACACGTTTGGAGGGCTGGTTGAGGATGAGTCAGTTCCTTCTAATCTGGATCTTAAGCCTCCTCTCACTCCGCCCCGACTCTCTCCGTTTTCCTCACCTAGAGCAAGTGATGATGCCCGCTATAGGCTACGCTTAGCGCGCTTGCAGATGGAGGCGCAGGAGAAAGAGCGAGATGCCGAGTATAGTCACAAGATGGCTATTCGAAAGATGGAATTTGAAATAGAGGCGGATAACCGCAGATTAGAAATAGAGGCGGATAACCGCAGAATAGAAATAACCGCAGACAAAGAGGTGAAGCTAAAGCGCCTAGAAATAGAAGCTGCTGCTGCGAGTTCAGCTCAAACTTGGCCCATATCTGCTGAATCCTCCGCGCCTGCGAGAGGTTTTGAAGTGAGCCGAAATATCGTGTTAGTACCTCAGTTTCGTGAGGCAGAAGTAGACGTAGGCCTGTCACGATAACACATTTTTCTGTGCGATTAATTGCCCCAGAAATTATTGCGATAATATTGCCGTTTTGACACCATTTTCAACTTATATAATGATAATGGCATAATAATGCAAGTACACCCTTTCGAAGATCAATAAACTTTTATTTATAAAAAGAACACTGGAACTGGACATCTGGAAGACATTTAAGAAAGACTTTTTTATTGCCAAATATATGAACTGTTTAAAGTAGATTATAAATATAAATAAATACAAAAACTTTTTAACTTAAAACTATGAATAATATATGAACTGTTAACAAAAGTTTACACTATACTTAAATAAATAAAAATAAATACAAAACAGACACACTCTGACTCGTGACTCTGACTTCGGTGCCTGAGCCAATTGAGACCCCGTGTCTCCGCGGAGACCCCCGTGTCTTTTGTGAAACCTTTCTCGCCGTGGTCTCCGTTCCTCCCGCCCCGAGCCTTTCCAAGCCGACCCTGAGCCGTCGCGGCGCACCACGGAGGAAATGCGCCCGGCGGGGGCCAGCCAGCGCTTGGGAGAGGGCTCGCGAGGAGATCCTCCCACACCTGCACGGGAGCCCTGACGCACGCGGGGCGCGGGCAGCGCGGGGACAAGAGTCCGTCCACCGGCAGCCGCGGCCGACTGCCGGATGGGATCTGCATCGATCTCATTTTTAGCCTTATGCGAGCGAAGTTGACGGAAATCCGTCATAGCGACGGAAAACTTTAATCCCTGAATTTATTGCAGCCGGCAAAAAATTTATTTAATTTATCGCGCAATTAATTGATTTATTGCATATCGCGACAGGCCTAAGTAGACGCATATTTTACTGCCTTTGAGAGAGTGGCTACCTCCCTGCAATGGCCAAAAGAGGTCTAGTCTATAATGCTTCAGTGTAAACTCACAGGTAAAGACCAGGAGATTTTAGCTGCACTCTCTCTAGAAGACAGTTTGTCTTATGACACTATCAAGACAGCTGTGCTTCGTGCATACGAACTCGTGCCTGAGGCATATAGACAAAAGTTCAGAACGTTTCAAAAATTTTCCAGTAAAACCTTTGTGGAGTTCGCCTGTGAGAAAGAGACTTTGTTTAATCGCTGGTGCAAGGCAAGCAATGCAACGGATTTTGACACCCTATCTCAATTGGTTCTCATCGAAGAGTTCAAGAATTGTCTGCCTGATCGAATAGTGACGTATCTCAATGAGCAAAAGGTTGGGACAGTAGGGCAAGCTGCGGTGCTTGCTGATGAGTTTGTGATCGCACAAGCAAACATTTGGGATTCCCCGATATGAGAGTAGGTCTTTTACTCCTTCTGCCTAGAATGCAGTCTAGTCCGCCACGACCCTTGCCTCTCCGCTCTAACGAGGAACGGGAGTGTTACTATTGTCACGAAACAGGTCACATAAAGGCTGACTGTTTTAGGTTAAAACGCAAGCAGTCACAGCCAAGCAAACGACCAAAAGAGGTTGGTTTGGTGCAAACATTGGTGGTCCAGTGTCACTAGTCCCAGAGATGGAGGACGACACTCTGGAACCCTGTTACACACCATTTGTGTTGGACGGACTGGTTTCCCTTAGTGCGAATGCGTTGAACCAGCGTCCAGTGCGCATATTAAGAGATACTGGCGCAGCACAGTCTTTTATATTGTCGGATGTGTTACCTTTTTGCAATGACACTTTAAGTGGCTCCAGTGTGCTTGTGCAAGGCATTGAAGTGGGCTTTGTGTCTGTGCCTCTCCATAAGATACATTTATCCTGTGACCTAGCAAATAGAGTGTTTAAAGTGGGCGTGCGCCCGTCTTTGCCCGTTAGAGGCGTCACATTTCTGCTAGGGAATGACATCGCTGGTGGCAAAGTTATGCCAGTTTTAGAAGTTCTAGAAAGACCTGAGATTTTGCAGCCTGATGTGTTGGCTCAGGACTTCCCTGAAGTGTTCCCTGTGTGTGTGGTCACCCGTGCTCAAGCACGTAGTCTGGGTGAAGCAGTTGATTTGTCGGATACCCTGTTCGCTACTGAGGTGTCTGGCCAGACTCTTTCCCCATCTGTGATTATTCAGTCTACTGCTGAGCCGAGTGTCCAGCTTAAGGTTCAGGGCGATACTTCCACCACAGAGACAACTAGGTTGCCTATGGTACGAAGTAGTCTTATTGCTGCTCAGAAGGAGGACGTTACTTTAGCAAAGTGTTTTGCTGCGGCTCTTACTCCAGAGAACGCTAAAAGTAAAGAAATGGATTTTATGGAAAATGATCTACTGATGCGGAGATGGAAATCTCGCGCTGATTTTGATGAGTGGAGTAATGTCTGTCAGATTGTTGTGCCTACACAGTACAGACAGTCCGTGTTATCTCTGGCTCATGAACATCTCTGGTCTGGTCATCTAGGTGTTACGAAAACCTATGACCGAGTGTTGCGACATTTCTTCTGGCCAGGTTTGAAGCGAGATGTGTCTTTGATTTGCCGTACGTGCCACGTATGTCAGATCACGGGGAAGCCTAATCAGGTTATCAAGCCTGCACCTCTTCACCCGGTCCCGGCTATAGGGGAACCGTTTGAGCACGTGTTGGTTGATTGTGTTGGTCCTCTGCCAAAAATGAAATCCGGTAACCAGTTCCTGTTAACAATCATGTGTGTAGCTACCCGGTATCCAGAGGCCATCCCTCTTAGGAGTATAACAGCTCAGTCAGTAGTAAGGGCCCTGATCAAGTTCTTATCTACTTTCAGCCTTCCTAAGATCGTGTAAACCGATCAATGTACCAACTTCCTTTCGGGTATTTTTGAACAGGTGTTAACATCCCTCACGATATCACACCGGATCTCGAGTGCTTATCACCCTGAGTCGCAGGGGGCACTCGAAAGATGGCATCAGACGTTTAAGTCAGTGTTGCGCAAATATATCATGGAGAACGGTAGGGAATGGGATGAAGGCGTCCCTTTGGCTCTATTTGCCGTTAGGGAAATAGTGCAAGAGTCAGTAGGTTTTAGTCCAGCAGAGCTGGTATTTGGTCACACCGTGAGGCCCTTTAAGGGTGTTAAAGGATCAGCTAACAGACGAGAGTTCGTCCACCCAGCGAAACGTGCTGACCTACGTGAGTCGCTTCCGAGAACGACTGCACGAGGCTTGTAGCATCGCAAGGGAGAGTCTGTCTGTTGCACAACAGGGTATGAAGCGGCAGTTTGATAAAAAAGCACTTCCACGTTCTCTACAGCCAGGTGACTTGGTTTTAGTGTTACTGCCCATTCTAAGTAATTCAATGAGTGCTCGGTTTTCAGGACCTTATACTATTGACAGGAGGTTGAGTGCCACTGACTATGTGGTCAGGACCCCTGATAGAAGACGGAAAACCAGAGTGTCATATAAATATGTTGAAAAATTATTACAACAGAGACGAGGTCCAGCCGGAGACACGCAGTGCGCCTCTTGTAGCCACTGTTGCGGCTGCGCTGTCAGTAGCAGTGAGCCCTAATGCGGTGAGTGATGAGGATGGCCTGAGTTTACGCAATGCCCAGCAACAGACCCCTCCGTTGTCCAATTCAGAGATGTTGGTGAAACTTCCATCCTTGATGCATCATTTAAGCAGTGAGCAGGAAGCTGACCTTCTCTGCCTTATCTCAGAGTTCCCCTGTCTGTTTGGAGATGTGCCTACCCGCACTACGGTGTTAGAGCACGACATAGAGGTGGGTGAGTGCAGGCCTATTAAACAGCACCCATACAGGGTATATTAGAGATGAGCCGGATACTCGGCTGAAACGAGTATCCGGTACGGATAAAGCACTTTTGCCGAGTACGATTATTATACGAGTAATCGGAGTCATTATCTGTGCTCGGACTGAATGAAAATCCTCACACAGCGTCACAGCGCTCCTCCCGTCACACACGGCTCTGCTCACTCACTCACAGAACAGCTCTCTGTCTCTCAGTCACTCAGGTTCACTGCGCATCGGGACTGTTCCATAGGCTCAGTCAAGGAAGCAGAAATGAATGTTCATTTCCCAACTGGGTCTTCGGGTACGAGTCTTTGGAAAATTTTTCACGAGACCTGCATTGGCTCAGTAGAGGAGCGCTGCAGATGCGAGGGACGTTCACTGTCTCCCGGAGAAGTGAACGCTCTGTGTTTTTAGTATGGAAAGACGTGAATTGTATTTGTTCACGGGTCATGGTGACTGGTTTTGTTGTTTTCACTTTACATTTACACTTACTTTACAGTAAAGTAAACCTCTATTAAATACAGTACAACATGACAGTTTGTATGGTTTGAAATTGTCATTTATTATCACACTGGCATTTAATTATCACGGCAAACAATTACACTGCACTAAAATTTAAGTGTTAATGTAAGGTGAAAATAGCAAGGCCAGTCTGTGTGACTTGTGAACGAATGTGGATCGCGTCTTTCTGTGCTGGGGACACAGAGTGTTCGTTTCTCCGGGAGACAGTGAACGTCCCTCGCATCTCACTCACACACACACACACACACCTTGTGTGGAAATACATTTAAAAAAAATCATAAAAAAATTTCAAAGTTAAAAAAGAAAGTTATGGTGAACCAGCCCACTTCTGGGTTAAATCACACCCACTTCCGGGTTAGGCTCCGCCCACTCCGAGTACGGATACGGATAATTCATATGGTTAACAGATACAGATACAGATAATGCTGTACTTGCTCATCCCTAGGGTAAATGCACATAAGAGATCTTTGATGAGAAAAGAGGTTGATTATTTACTTGAACATAATTTAGCTCAGCCCAGTTCCAGTCCATGGAGTTCTCCGTGCTTATTTCCAAAGCCTGACGCTACTGTCAGATTCTGTACAGATTATCGAAAGGTAAACCATGTTACTGTGCCTGACTCGTTTCCTATGCCCCGAGTAGATGATGCGTGGATACCATAGGGTCAGCTCGATATGTCACAAAGTTAGATCTATTGAAAGGTTATTGGCAAGTTCCCCTTTCACCATGTGCTTCTGCTATCAGTGCTTTTGTGACTCCTGACAATTTTTTACAGTATTCTGTGATGGCTTTTGGAATGAGAAACGCTCCGGCCACTTTCCAAAGGTTGGTCAATATTGTGTTTAGTGGTGTACCTAACTGTACTGAATATTTGGATGATGTGGTAGTACACTCATCAGAGTGGACTGCTCATGTGGACTCGCTAAGATCTGTGTTTCAGCGACTGGCTGATGCATCCCTGACACTGAACCTGGCAAAGTGTGAGTTTGTGAAGGCAACTGTGACCTACTTGGGTAAGCAGGTGGGCGGAGGCCAAGTGCGTCCCTTGGAGGCCAAAATCGCAGCAATCACGTCTTTCCCAGTGCCCACCACTCGGCGGGAGTTACGCCGATTCCTCAGAATGACTGGTTACTACCGAGGGTTCTGTAGGAACTTCTCTTCTGTTGCAGCCCCAATGACTGACTTGATCAGTCCATTGGTAAAGTTTGTCTGGTAAGATAGGTGTCAAACTGCCTTTGAGTTCACTCTTGTGTAATGCACCAGTACTCAGTGCTCCTGATTTTAGTAAACCTTTTTCCATGGAAGTCGATGCGCGGTATTGGTGCAGGTGCAGTTCTAACTCAGATGGATTCTGAGGGTTTGGTCCACCCTGTAGGATTCTTTTCGAAGAAGTTTAATAGTAGCCAAATGCACTACTCTACCATAGAGCAGGAGACGTTGGCTTTGCTGCTTGCGCTTCAATTTTTTGAGGTGTATGTTGGGTCTAGTGCGGAGCCTGTGGTGATTTACACAGACCACAATCCGCTGGTGTTTCTGCATCGCATGCACAACCACAACCAACGATTAATGCGTTGGTCTTTGTTTATCGAGAATTACAACCTGGTGATCCACCACAAAAAAGGCACTGAAAATGTGTTTGCAGACGCTCTGTCTTGCGTGTAAATATTGTTGGTCAGTAGTCCTGTATGTATACATGTATTGTGCTCTGTCTTGTGGTGTTGTTTTATCTCCACATCCTAGTTGACTGGTGATGCCTCCAGGGACTGGAAGGGGGAGCTCTCGGGCAGGACGCGCCAGTAAAGTGGCCAAAGAAGAAGCATCATGGCCGCTCATCTCACCTGCATCCAATCTTCAAATCACCCCACCTGTAACAGATCTCTCATCAACCCTTCCCCTTTAAATAGTCCTGTGTTTGTTTTGTTGGCGAGAGGAGGCTTTTGTGGTGAGCTATGGCAGAGCTCTAATTGTTTGGTTTGGTTTGGTTTTGGCTTTGGTGTTTGCTGGTGTGTTGAGTTAGTTTTAGGTAGTGATGGGTCCTCCCGTGTCGAGGCTTCGAAGCGTGTGTCGAGTAGTCCGGGTTGATTTTTGTGAAGCGCGTATCGAGGCTTGTGTTGATGACGTATGTGATGACGTTCGAAGTCTCGCGAGCCGGGCCGAACCACGTGACTGCTTCAGGAAGTGGTTCGCGCGTTCGCGGGGTTGGTGTGCAATTCAAAATAAAAGGGCTCGCGAAACGCAATGGATTCCCCTTCGCATGTACGTGTGTTGGGACTTTATTGTGCATTTGCCAATATCTACCTTCTATTTTTTGCTATGGAGCCTGCGAGAAAGAGAAGATTTTCCCCTGTCTGGGAACACTTTGAACTGATCTCTCCTAATAAGGTATGACCATGGTAATAACAATTGGTGTAATATATTGTAAAAAGATATGACACACGTATCGCTTGTTCTAATGTATTTCTTGTAATTGCTGGTATTTTCAAAGGTGAAGTGTCTGTTGTGTTCAAAAGAACTTGGATACAACAATAACACCTCATCTATGCTGAGGCATTATCGAGCCCTGCATGAGCACATGGAGACCAACCGAGGTGGACCAAGCTCAGGTAAGCCATTTCAGAATGCAATCATATAAGACAGCATACAAACATAAAATGGCATGGTACGTTTGTATTACACAGCATTAATAAATATTCGACATGTGATTAATGAATGAGTAAATGAATATAGCATTTTTGTTGTCATCAGGTCTGAAGAAGGATGTGGATGAGGCATTGGTCAATATGATCATTGAGGATTCCCAGCCCTTCAGTATTGTGGAGGATAAAGGGTAAAGAAAGCTTGTCCAAGCTTTCAACCCTACGTATGTTCTCCCCACTAGGCAGGTGTGTATGTGAGCACATGAAACATGTTTCCCCATTTCCTCATATTTGCCATTCCTAAAGTCTTCTCTTCTTTTCGTTAGGCTTTGAAAGCCATGGTGGAAGAACAATACAAGGAGTCAATTGAGAAAGCCAAAGCCATCGTGTTGAAGGCTTCGGCAGTTGCATTGACTTCCGACATGTGGACCTCTATCAACACAGATGCATACTTAGCTGTGACCTGCCATTTCATAGATGAGAGCAGCTCATTGCATTGTGTTGTTTTAGGGGTGCTGCATTTCCCTGACGCCCATACTGCTGCAAATTTGGCCACAGTGAAATCAGCACTGATAACACAGTGGGGTTTAACAAGCAAAATTACTTGTCTTGTAACTGATGGCGCAGCAAATATGGGTGCTTGCGCCAGAGACCTTCGTTTGCGTCACACAATTTGTGTGGAGCATACATTAAATTTACTCATTAAAAAGGCTCTTCATCAAATCACGGTGCTGTCTGACATCCGGGCTAACGCTAGACGGATAGTCGGCTACTTCAAGAGCAGCACCACAGCAAAGGTGAATTCCATCATATAATTGCAATATTCTAAATGACACTGTTTTGTGTAAGTTGCTGCTTCAGTGACACTTGAATGACTCACTGTTTGTTGGCAAATTTTATAGGAGAAGCTGA
Source organism: Limanda limanda (assembly GCF_963576545.1). NCBI lineage: Eukaryota > Metazoa > Chordata > Actinopteri > Pleuronectiformes > Pleuronectidae > Limanda > Limanda limanda. Next base: position 17,014,082 of record NC_083649.1, read on the forward strand.
CACAGGTGCAGGAGCAAATGGGCCGGCCACTACTGAAGCTCATTCAAGAGGTGGATACACGCTGGAACAGCACATATCATATGCTCCAGCGTGTTTATGATCTCAGGGAACCTGTGGGAGCAGCTTTGGCCGGCCTACGCACTGATCTAGCGCCACTGTCATCGGAACAGTACACTATTATTGCAGCATGTCTGAAAGTGCTGGCCCCATTTTATGCTGCCACAGTGGAGCTGTCAGAGGAGAAGAGTGTCTGGGTCAAAGGTCATACCACTTCTATCAATGCTACACCACTCACTTGAGGAGGAGGAAATGGAAATTGCCCAGACTCCAGATAGCACAGAAATGGCAGAGTTTGAGGAAACAGTTAAAGGACAAGCTCCAGAATCTACAATCAATGAGCATTATGTCACTGGCCACCTTGCTTGATCCTAGATTTAAAAAGATAGGATTCTTTAGCCTTAACAAGGTACATTCACATCACAACCCTCTCACCAATTTCTTTCCTATTTCCCTTTTGACCCTGCCATTGTTTCATAAAGACAGACACCATATTTATACTTTCATAATGTATTTATTGGCATCACAAACATCATTCAGTCATTTATACAATTCAAAGCTTCAGACACCAGAGCCATGGTGTCATTATAATTACATTGACATTGACATTTAATGTCCACTTGATGACGCAGTAGAGCAAATGAAGCACCATGAAGCCTCGGCCCATGAGCGAACCTATTGGATGGAAAGCTTCAATGCTTCATGAAGCTTCATCTCGCCATCACTAGTTTTAGGAGTAGTATTTAAGTTGTAGCAGCCTACTTTTGTTTTGTCTTTGTTAACTTTGTTTGTTGTGCGCACAGGGACTACAAGGACAGGTAAGATACTCCGGGGTCTACATATCACACACACGTAGGTTTACTGCGTGATAATACCCCAGGTTAGAGTGAGCACCACCCGCTGTACTTTTGGGTGCTAAGCGGGGGGGGGGGGGGGGATTTCTTTGTGTTCTTTTTCTTTGGTGCCACTGATAGTCCTTGTTTATCCCTGTGTTGCTTTGTTTAAATAAATACTGTCTTTGTCTTATATCTGGTCTTGTCTTCTGTGTGATTGCACCCTCACTTCTTCAAACCTGCTGCATTTATGTTATATCCTGCTACGAGCCACCGGGGGCGTAACAGGGGTTTAGGGTTAAGGTTGGTGTTTCAGGGATCGTACTTTAAAAAACTCTTCAAAGTCGGCACTGAACCTCCAAGGGCCCTCAGCTCAATTTCAACGCACCACGTTAAAAGTAAATTTGGTTGAGTAGTTGTGAAGAAAATTAAATGACAGACACGTGGTGATTCCGCCATGTCAGCGATTGTTGTCTTAGTCTATTCAAAATGTGACTGTTGGTGTGTGGAATTACTTTAAACAAAATGTATGAGCGTGGGATTATCAGTTATCTGAGTTTATTAAGCAGAATGGTATTCTTGTTATGGATAAATTGATGGTTCCAGCTTGGCTGAAACTCTGTTATGTCACAATTCTCTGATACAAAACTCAGAGCTCCCCTCTCACACCCATGATCCAAATACAATGCAAACAAGTGACTTAACTATTGCCCTTTAAAAAAAGTCCAGGAGACACCGCATCAACCACATTTACATAATGGAAGAATGATCATATACCAACTTCTTCAGTTAGGGAATAAGGTACAAAGGGTTCATGAGAGGAAAAGAAAGATTTTGCTTGAGGATCACATAGGCTCTGCAGACCAAGACATAAAGATCAGTTTGGCTGCAACACTGTTTACCCCTGAGACTCCACAAGTGTTTTGTGAACTCCAATACTTCCCCCACCACTCCTTCTGCATCCTGGTGAGTAGATAATGAGTGGATTTCATTTTTCAGTGAACTATCCCTTTAAAAACTTCAGTTCTCTTATGAGCTTCATTGAATATCACTTTTTTGTTTTTTTGTTTTTCTGAGGATCCTTAGAAGACCAAAATTGACTGTCAAGGGACTATTTTTTTTTCAGATAACTGAGATTCCTACTTTAACCTCTTGTCTCCATTGGTTGATAGAAATTATATCTATTTGGCAAAATTAACACTTTTTAGGTGACATATCAAGCTAGTATTATGTTGTGAATTATTTTTTATCTCCATGTTTCATATGATCCACAAATCACGTTAAGAAGCAAACACCAGTGAAAATAAAGTATGAACGTTGAGACGAGACAGATATGTAGATGTTTTCACATCAAAATGAATGAAAGATGATGAGATGTAGATGTTCAATGTAATATTTATTCAGCCATTGCAGCTGCATTTAAATCAGCAACAAGTCAGTCGAAGCAAGTCCTCCACAACGATGTCTTCTGTCTGTCCCATCATCTGTGATACTCGGCAAGTCTTGAAGCTTGGCTGGATTATGGTTTGGTTGGTTTGGTTAAGCAACATTTGGGCCTAAAAAAGAAACAGTACATAAATGAATTCAATAATTAAACTTATATACAATATTTATTAATTTGCGGCTTATGAGCATCTGAACTTACAAAGCATTTCCCTCACAGGGAGCCTTTCCAACAAAGATTTCTGCTGAGCGGCAATTGACTCTACAGACTCCCTTAGCCGTGGCGCACGTAATCTTTGGAGAGCCTGCCTCATTCTCTGCAACTAAAAACACAGATAAACATTAGTATATTTTCATTCAAATCCTTTATATGGGAATTTGATAAAATAACTGTAAAAATGTGCAGATATGAGCTGCAAAAACATGCAGATTTGTATCAAGACTCACCACAAAGCAGCATGAGAACGACGACCGCCAACACAGCAACACGATAACGAGACATTCTTTCTTCTGAAACTGTGTCCAAAATGATGTTTAGACACAGGACAGTTTGTCTTATATATCTGCTCACCTGTGAGGAGGGGAGGAGTGAAATAGGAGGAAATGGGTTGGTCTCTAATTTAATTCCAGTCGTTAGTATAATGCATATTTCAGACTGGTTCAACTGGAGCTTTGTAAGTCAGCAACATGTTGATGGAAAATGTAAGGGTTGCCTGTCAAAACCTGCCTCTTCATTTTCTAATCTATGTAGAGATTTTGTATTTCATATAAAATGTTTGTGTTGAAATATTGTTACATTTTCTTTCTTTCTCAAAGTATATTGGTGTTGTCTACCACATCTTATTTTTTACATTTGTTTGGACAGGACTTGCTCTCTGTTATGACATGGTCTTCCTCCATATTTGCCTTCATATCATTTATATGGCAACACAATCAGTTAAGCATTCGACACCTCAAATGTGGCAAAATAAGACTCAAACCCTGTTATTTCTACTTGTTGTCTAGTTGTTGATTGTAGTTCATCCAAAACGCAATTTAAAACATTATTTAATCCAAAACATAATTAACCAGAAAAAACACCAACTATAAAATACAATTTCTAAAATTTCTTGGACTGCAAAGCAGCACTGGGCGGGCCTGAGCACATGCATTTTGAAAACGAGTAGTAGATTGTTCTCACATCTCAAGACAAACCACCACCAGAGGGTTCTATTGCTGCTGTCATCAGCTCAAGCAAGTGGTATTGATAGTCTCTATGTTGAAGATATAAAATACTTTATCTTTTACCATTATTCTATTAATTATTTATTTATATAATATTATATTGATTGATATGAAAAAATGTATGTCTTTTAGTTAATAAAATGCCCCTCACTTTTTTTCTCCTTCACATCTACACTGAAGGAAATCTGTCATAGCATTGGAACGTTGTTTAACCTTGAATAATATGATAACTAGATAATGAATAATTACCATGAGAACTGGGTGTAACTCACAACTTGTCTCCTTTATCCTCGTCCGAACTAATTGCACAAGGATCATAGTCAAACCAGATAAAGGAGAACATTTATCAACTTGGGTCTTTTCCTATTTAAGTAAAAAATTTTACATATTTCCATTCTTCAGCTAATTTTGGTCAATACACAAGTTGATGTTTCAGCCTAACAACTTGTTCCTTGAGAAAACCTCCAGAGATGTTAGAAAACATTTCGTTCAGTCAAACTTTACATTCAAGGACAATTTCTTCACTTTACTATTGTCTCTCAGTGTTGTAGAAACATGGTATTGGATGAAAAGCGAAAATAATATACTAAGACTGGACTTAACTTCGAACCAAAACTAGAATTATCGCACTGCCGTTGTATATCTTTGACCACTGACATGTAATCACTTTAAGTCTAAGGGACAACCAGGTTGGTAACGGAAATCCCCGTTCGGTACGTACCTCGGTTGTGAGGTCACAGTTTGGTTTGTTTTCGATATCGAATAAAGAAGAAACAGAAAACACACTCTCCCCTCTTTGACAAATTTACCAAGTCAATTAATCAGTCAAGCAACTTATATTTGTATATCCCATATTCACAAATCACAATTGGTCTCATAGGGCTTTAACAAGGTGCAACATCATCTGTCCTCAACCCTCGACAAGAGTAGGAAAACTATTTAATAAATCCCTATTAACAGGGGGAAAAGAACGTAGAAACCTCAGAGAGAGCCACCTGTGAGGGATCTTTCTCCCAGGACGGACAGAAGTGCAAGAGATGCCCCATGTAACTGAGAACTTTTGGAAAGATAAGAGTATTAACAAAATTGATTAGAATAAACAGTTTGTAGCATAATGGAAGGAAAATGAATTGAGGAATCATTGTCAGTAATGGTCTAGTTACTAAGAAGACATATTGTTAATCAATCAGTCTAGCTGTAATCACAGTCATTTTTTACGAGCCTACAGCACACCCGGCCTTTCGCTAAAGTTGTCCCTTTGGAATTTGAGATCCGTACACATAAAAATATGTTACTCACTTCGACTCCCTGCACTCGTGCATAACGAACTGAAAGCCCCATACACCCCTAGTGACAATTGATCAAAAGCTGAAGCAATTCCCTCAAGCGACTTCAGATATCAAATTCAACAGGCCAAAAGATTGATATTTAAAAGTCACCATGACCTTTGACCGTTTACCACCAACATCTTATCAGTTTATCAGTGAGTCCAAATGAACATTTGTGCCAAATTCCAAATAATTTCCTTGAGAAATTCCTGGGATACATTTACAAAGTTTGAGAGGTCAGAGTGACCTTTGACCACCAAACTCTAATCAAGTCATCGAGGAGTCAATGCGAATTTTACCAGATTAAATTAAATTCCATTCAGGCAATCCTGAGATAGATCTCGTTCACAGGAGCATGAGGTCACTGTGAACTTGACTTTGATCTTCAGGCACCAAAAACAGTAAGTTAATCTCTGAGTTCAAGTAAACATTTGACATTCCCTCAAGGCATTCTCGAGATATCGCGTTCGCAGGAACGGGATAGACGGACGGACCACCCGAAAACATAATGCCTCCAGTCACTGGCAGATGCCGGGCCAGAAGCATTTTGTTTCCCGGTGGCATAAAGTATAGATCTACAAGGCCCAACAGAAATCTGGTTTTCATGACCAGCAGTGTAGATGCTTAAAATAATAATAGCTTCAATCTATATAGTGCCTTTCAAGAGACACAAGGACCCTAAGACATTTTATCACTTATCCAAGAGTTCACTCATTCAACAGAGATGAAACTTTGTCACAGGGGATGGTGTGAACCTGGCCCGAGAATATAAGAATATACACGTTGGATAAATTATAACTGTCTGTTTACCTTTCAAAGAGCCACTCCCCTGCTCTTTTCCCTTCCCATGTACTGATCTCATACACGGAATCCAACTGACAGTTGGTTTTATGCTATCAATGGAACATTTTAATCTCTTTATTAATACGATAACAGCGTATTGAATATTTACCATGGGTACAGGGTAAAACATACAAATTGTCTCCTTCAGTCAGTCTGTCCTTATACTTTCTCAACACCCGCCGATTCTACCGACTTTAAATTTGATGGGTGTGTTGCTGATGATCTCGGGAAGGATATTGTTGACTGAGAAGTATTATTATATAAATGTAGATTTAGGGTTAAGGTTGGGGTTTCCAGAAGCACTCGACTACACTTCCAAGGGTTCTCAGCAATACATTGAGGCCTTAGGTTTGAAGTGGATGAGCAGTTGTATGAAGGGACCTACAGATAGACAGTAATTCTTACATTTCAGTATATTGTTTTAACCTTTTCAAAATGACCCTTATGGTGCGTGGGATTGTTTCTAAAGAAATTTACTAGCCTATGTTTATTGGGGTGGTATGTGTGTAAGTTTTGTTAGGAGGGTGGCCTCGTTGAATAAATATAGCATGTCAAGAGGAAAATGAGCTGGTTCTAGCTTGGCTAAAATACTATAAGGTCACAATTTGAAGATACAAAGAAGCATAATCAAAGCTCCCATAATAACCATGATCTAAATACAATGCAAGCAAATTATCAAATGATTGAATTTTGGGTGTGAATCAACTCAAAATCAAAGAAACCTATGTAAAATCAGTCAGTGAACTTGATGAAAGGCTATGAGATATCACCCAAGTAGCGTCAGATCTATAGATTTGGATACAAATCAAAGTTACGTGAAAAAAATCTTGCAAATATGTTTGTAACGTTTTATTCCATCTCAGCCATTTTATATGCGTTAAGATTAACAACAAAGTGGTTAATTCTACATCCTAACATCCACAGGGTTAAAAGCCAAATGTTATCCTCCATAACAATATCTTCTGTCTGTCTAATCTTCTGTGATGCAGTGGCCCAATGATATTCTGCATGACTGCAGTGACGGATCAGACTTCTCTTCTCATGTCATTCAGGTGTCATAGAAAATGAGACACGCAACACCTGGAAAGAAAATAAATATAAAAACAATGTATGAATCAATTTCACTCGCAAACACATACACAGAATGTATTCATATGCTCCATCTGGGTATCTGAACTTACAAGAAGCCTTTCCCACAGCCCAGGGGTCCAAAGAACATTTCTGTTGGGAGGCAAACCTTCTTACATACTCCACTTAGACTGGGGCAAGAAAATGGAAAGGATGCAGCCTCATTCTCTGCAACTGTAACCACATATGGGAAACATCAGCCATGTTTAGGCAGTTTCATTTAGAACGGACATGTCATACACAGAGGTAGGTTCAAGGTGCTATACAGGGATATTAAAAAGAAAAACAGATACATTTTAGAGGAGAAAAGCACAGTTTATAACACATTTCAAGCTGAATAAAAGAGATTACAAAGAGAAGAATAAATGTTTAAAAATTAGTTAAAGGAGTAAAATAATACAAATAAAATGGATAGAACTGTGTAAAACAATAAAATAGAAATATAATCAAATACAATAATGGTAAGACCTTGTACAACAGTTTAGTTGAAGGCGAGTGTGAATAAAGACATTCGATCTGGTTTTTAAAAACTAGAATGGATGGGGCCTTGAGATTTAGATTTTCCCTGGGTACCACTAGCAGACCACCCCCCAAGTGATCTCAGAGGTCTCACATGGTGAGATTTGATTAAAGGTTAACATTAGAAAAATAACTGTGCATCAATACATGAAGACTTACCATTCAGCAGTAAGACAACAAGAAGCACAAAAACCACCACGCGATAGCAAGACATCCTTGCGTCTGATAGTGTTGCTCCGAAATGAAGCTTTGGCCCCGGACTTTTTTGTATTTTGGTCAAAAGGGGAGGAGTGACCATAATAGGAAACATCACACTGGTCACTAGGTTCTGTATTACAGAGTTATTATCGTCCGTGAGAGAACATGCTTTTCTTAATCACATTTAAGAAAACAGCGTCACTGAGCCCAGCTTGTGTTGTGAGTGTTGTCATGAGGAGAACATGCTCTCTGCGGCTGATTTAAAACACATGCACATCCTTAAGGCTAACTTCTCCCTGAGACTGAGGCCATGAGCACAAAGGGCAGCGTTTTATACATTAAACTGCGTGTTCTCTATCGGATCTCAGCAACACTCGCCTACTCAATAGTTCATCGAATTACTGCTTCTTGGGATGTGTGATTGATTTGTGATTTCTGTCAATTCCTTGTCTTGTGGTGGTGTCATTAGTGAAAAGCAGGAAGCCGTTTCCTCAGTCTTCATCTGGGCACCCGGCAGGGACATCCAAGAAAAATTATTCTCAGTTGACAGTCCTGACAATTGCATTAGACTAACCGAGTCACTGGCACTCCTTCTTCGAAGACAAATATATTTAATTCACTACATACATTTTATTTTCTATCTCTCTGGCTAGAGAGAGAAAGAGAGGCTTGTAAGAGCAGCACTGCCAGTTTGATTCTTTTGACCAGTCCAACTAGAATGAAAATTCCTCCAGAATACGTAAATTTTCACCACTTTCTAACTTTCTGCAAATTTTGGTAAGAAGTTGAGCATGTTAAAGCCCTCAAAAAGCCAATTCATTTGCCTGAATAATAATAATAATAATAATCCTTACAATTTCAATAGGGTCTCACCAGACACCTTTGATGTCTGTGCTCGGGCCCTAATTACCGCACTGCGGTTGTATGCCTCAGTTAGCTAAAGATCAAAAGTCAAGGTCACAATGGCCTCATAAAGTACGTTAATGTTTTTCTTGAAAGTGATACCCGAAGATCAGCATGTAAGAATGTCTCCAAATTTGAACTCATAGATGAACTGATACCTGGAGGTCAAAGATCAAAGTCACAGTGAACTAATGTTCCTGTAAATACGATATATCAGGCCTACAGGAAGGAAATTTCATTGCATGTGACACAATTCACTTGTGTTGCCTTGTTAATGTAATATCTCAGGAACAACTCGACCTAATTCTTTCAAATGTGTCCGCAGATATTTAAACAGTGGCAGTTTACATAAGTTAAGTTTTTTCCTTCACCACTGAACAAATGTCTCAGCCTCATTGTTAACACTTACTTATTGAGTGTATAAACTAATCTGCTAACTTGAGGACTTTGGCCAGTGATTAGAGTAGGAATTATAATGTCCAAACCTACAACAGACAGCCAGAGCTACGTCAGCATGCCAACTTCAAGACCTGCCGAAGTAGAGGGGGATGTATTGCAGATGAGAAGACCGAGACCAGCTTTACACACTGACTGATCATCATAATTTATCATCGTATTTGTAGGCGGCAATTGAAGGAGCCTTCAAACTGTCTATTTACAATCAGTCTTCGAACGCCGCCTCTGAAGGTTGCAGCCCCTGAATTGGTACAAACCTTGGATGTGAAAACAAATAAAACAGTTTGAAAAACATGGCTGTCTTGATGAATTGAACAAAGTTCTACTGTAACTATGGTTGGTTGGTGGGTGGACATAAGTTGGACACACTTACACAGAAATAAACATCTGACCTCATTATTGCTTCGAAGTCGGACACAGTTTCATCATAGTCACATTAGCATTCTCTAAAGGGAGGTCATTGCTGTTTTCATATACCTGTATTCTCCAGGTGCTGGACAGAACAGTGGTGCCTAATTGCTTTCTGGAGGAATTGAAACATAATGAGGATCAATGGCCTCTAATGAGTGTGTTTATCCATTTATGGTTTTGGTCATTAGCGCTGAAAATGTTCCAACACCTGAACAGTGGTAGATATTACTTGTAACCACAAACTTTTAAAGTAAATACAGGAAGTATCATTTAAATCCACAACACATTAATTACAAATTTCTTTTAGTAGTAGAGGTCTTGCGATAAGGTTCAAGAGAAATTGTAATGTTAAGAACATGTCAGACTAAAAATGACAAATGACCATTGAGGCAGATTTCTTGACTTCAAGTATAATTAAGTCCAGTTGCCCTTGATTGAACTATTTTTGGATTGGATTTTGCATGATATGCAACAATGCACACAACCTCGTTGGTCAAGGCCTCTAGCTTTGGGGAGGCCTTATCTTAGCTGCAAAGGCTGGACTACTTTTTTGTAAAGGTCCAGCTGATCTGAATCCTGCATGGCATCAATGGACAATCCCAGGTTGATCAATTCTCCCCTTGAAATAAACTGTTTTTGTTCCTTGAACAATCTCACTGCTGTGCCCACTTTCTTTCTCCAGGTCTTTTTTGGTCAAACACACACACACACACAAACGCTCAGTTCATATGGCCTTACTTGGGTGTTATAGGCCCAATGTGATGGCTTGTGATGGTCAAGTGATGGCACACACACACACACACACACACGCACACGCACAAGGCTGGTTGGATCACTGTTTACAGGACAATTTTCTGATGATACCACAAGTCAAAATAGCTTGTGTTCCTAAACTGATTTGAGTCTCGGTTACAACAATATCTATACTGGAATTTAAAAAGTAAAATCCAGAAGTTCAGAAATTCTGGTCTATTTCAATCAATCCAATTTTATTTGTACAGCCCATATTCACAAATCACAATTCGTCTCATATGTCAGAATGGAGGTGATGCTTTAGTCATGCATTTAGTTTGCAATGCATGGGAAGCAGGAAATGGATTTCTAAGTTAGAATGAGAACTGTAAAGTCATTATATGAAATGCTTATTTAGTGGTAAAAATGTTACATATTGTATGTTCATCATTAATGTCTAAAATGTGCTCTTCACAAAGCAGGTGTTTGAATCCATATCAGTAAATGGTGTTGTCTTTTCCTCACCAAACACTAATGATTGTCATTGTGAAGGAGTTAAGGGGAGTTAACTTTGGTATCCATAGTAATAATAAACAGATTCATGAAAAACACACTTTGGCCGGTGACATCAGCGCAGCAGCAATGTTAAAAGGCCGCCCACCCCGGAGCGACAGACTTCAGCTGCATGGAGAGGAAGAAAATCGCACAGGCCACTGAAGCCTCCACCATAGTTCCTGAGTGTGAGTGTCTGTTGTCTGTGTCAGTAGCTTTGACAGATATCTCTGTATTGAATTTGATTTGACGCTGGGTAATATTTTCCTGCAACACAAATGTTTTATATACCCATAACCTTTGGCATAAGTTCTTGGTCACTCACTAATGATATATTTTAGCAATGAATTAACCCATAACTCGTAAAACTCTTCCTTGCAATATTTTCTTTCCAGAGAAATCAACTGAAAGATGGACAACGAAACGATACTAACAATCACAATGAGTGTATACGCTGTCATGGAGAACTATAAGTATTGGTTGTTTATTCTATTCCTCCTGCTTTATCTGACTATTATCTTTTTGAACGTACTGCTCATTACTGTCGTACACCAAAACAAAAAGTTGCATCAGCCTATGAATGTGTTCTCGTGTGTATTATCCATCAATGAAATATACGGCAGTACTGCATTGTTACCCACAATAATGGCTGTGCTCTTATCTGAGAGACATGAAATAACCGTAAAGTGGTGCATTGCTCAAATCTATTTCCTGCACACATATGCAAGTGCTGAGTTTTGCATTTTAGCAGCTATGGGATACGACAGGTATGTTGCCATCTGTAACCCACTGCAATACCACAGCATCATATCTAATTCAAAGACAGGCAAGCTTGCTTTACTAGCAGCCATGTACCCAGCTATTGTGTTCGGAGGTTTCTACTCAATGACCATCCGGCTGAGATTCTGTGGGAAAGTGCTGCCAAAAATGTACTGTGTGAACATGGAACTGGTCAAAAACTCCTGTTCACCTGCACCGTACATAAGCATTGTGGGACTTGTACTTATTCTATTACTGGTTCTGCCTCAGATCCTGTTGATACTTTTCTCCTATGCACAAATTTCAAGAGTGTGTCGGAAGTTGCCGAGAGAATCTCAACGCAACGCTCTCAAAACCTGCGTCCCACATTTACTGTCATTGACAAACTTCACCATCGCTTCCTTATTTGAAATTATCCAAAGCAGATTTAACATGACTCATATAGCTATTGAGGCACGCATCTTCCTGTCTTTGTACTTTATCATCCTTCCGCCCATTACCAACCCCGTGCTGTATGGGCTCGGTACTCAAATGGTCAGAGTTAATCTACTGAAACTGTTTGTTAGATATAAGATGCTGCCGACACTGTTAGCAAAGGCAGTGGCTGTAGCTTCAGTATAGATTATCCTCCTCTTTCTTTCTTTGATAATTTAGGTTTGAATCTAATCTGTAATAAATATGAATAGTTTCAATAGAAATGCTCAGTGAGCATTTATATGTAAAGATAATAACTTCTGTAATATGTTCTATATTGTCATTTAAAGCTATGGTTTCAATGTGAAAGTGGAAAACAAAAATGCATATTTCATATAAGAAAATTATGGTATTGCTAAAGTTGATGATACTAATTTACTTGATGTTAACTCGGATGTATCAGTAAATTAATATAAAGGCATAAAATATCAAATTCACTGTTGATGATTGTGCATTTTAATCATCAGTCACTGTATGAAGACTTGTTTTGGTTATGTATATGTTGTTTGCAAGTTAAATACTGCTTGGATTTAAATTAAAACAGTTACCGGGTATTATGAACGCACGGTGGCAAAAGAAATGTTTTCAGGATGATCAAAATGTAACTGATAAAAGGTACTTTGTCAAAATGTGACAGCTGTAACAAGTGATCACAAACGCTCCTGACTTTTTTCTCCACCTTCTTTTAGATCCCGGTTTAACCTCCCTGCACTTTTCACTTTTATCAAGTTTAATATTGTGCAATCAAATTTTATATCAACAATAAAACTTGTGGGAAGCAAATGTATTTGTCCTATGTACGTGAAATAAATGACAATGTGACTATTCTAATTTGTGACTTTGTTTCATTAGCATCCAAACCATCCCATTCATTTAAATAGAAAAAATTGTTTGAACAGCCAGTTTTTCAATTCACATCTGATAAATGTTTAACCTATAAGATCACCTGTCACTTCCCAGTGAAATTACCTCTTGGTCTACCAAAAAACTGTCAATCCTTCAAAACACATTTATATATGTCTTTATAAATCAAACACGACTACAGTTGAATCATATCAATTCATTTTTACGGTTGCCCTGAGAGCTCAACGCACTGCAACTTAAAAAAACACATGCAAGCGGACAAAACACAGGCAAGGTAAGAAAACATTTTCATCAATTTGTCAACACAACACATTACGCACAACACAACACATTACAGAAACGCGCTGCAATTACAGGAAAACAGAAATGTTTCCAGAGGACTCATTAAAGTGATGTTGCTGCCACAGTTTGGAATTGTTAGGGCGGTGTCCGTCAGTGATATTGAAAAATAAGCTAAACAGTAAACGTTTTTGGTGTATTTTAATAAATAATAAACTGTATTACTGCAGATGTCTACTGTTAACCCTCTGAGACCCAATGGGCTGTATACCATCTCAAATATCATGTTGTCTTTAGAGCGTCATGACTCCTCTATGGTTTGAGCGATAGAGACGTGTCGTTTTTTCCTGTTAAACTGAATAAAAAGCGTAAACAAGCAAGCCCCTGTTTGTGAGTAATTTACAGCACTTAGCATTCACATTCTTACTTTTCTCCAGGCAATGTATTTTCTATATTGTGGAACCGAATTTGACAGTGTCCATCACTTTTAGGTGTCCCCTAGAAACACTTCCGTTGTCGTTTTCTGTAATTGCAGCGCGTCCACTTGCATGTGTTTTCTTAAGTTCCAGTGCGTTGAGCTCTCAGGGCCGAGCTCTCGGGGTGTTTCCATGCTTTGAATTACAAAGCATGGAAACACCCTCTATCAAACTCTGTAGTGTAGTGCATGAAGTTAAAAACAGAGTGTCTCACTGTTGGTACCACGTATATCTTAGTTTGTTATAATGAAACATCTGCGGTAACATCTGCAGCAGCTGCAGCTGAAGGGAAAGCTTGTGCACAATTCCTGACAAGCATCTGATGTTAATCACTTTATCAAATAATGAAAGAAGCAACAATGAAGTCACATAGGACATGTGCACTGAAAATAAGAAACACCTGCAGCATTGGTTGGGATTCAAAAGGGATGCGAATATTTATCTTAACAACTGAGTAGCTGATGAATGACTACAATCAAAGTACTTGAAGTAACAATTCGATTGGAATGGAATCAAAAAGATATTCCCTCTTAATTTAAAGTTGGACCCGGAAATGTAGAGTAAGTTAAAGTAAAGAAAACAAAAAGATGAAGGATAATGAGATTAATTTGAATATTAAGCTTGACTGATGAAATAAAAATGGAGGGGTCATTACACAGAGAGTGAAGTGGATGTCATCTCCCTGATTTAAAAGGAACGGTGTTGACCAGTGTCTCCTGCAGCACAGGATCATGCCAGGGCCAAGAGTTGAGGTGACACAATTAAACTTTGAACAAAGAACTCACTGCAAGTAATTTAGGTGATGCTGAAACAATTAAGTTAATACCTTGTTCTAGATTACCTGTCACCAGACGTCTGCATAGGTCTAAAATGGATTTTTTTTTTAAATCACAGACTGTATAGTATACAGTATTCTCTAGAGCAGGGGTGTCCAAACTTTTTGTCCGGAGGGCCACATACAGAAAAAAATACCAAGGACTGGGCCACTCACGCCACCACGCCCCCCTGCCCTGGAGTGGACTGTTGACAGTCGCGTCGCTCAGGGTGGGGGGGCGTGGCGGCGTGGCGTGGTGTCGTTCTGAGGGACAGCTAGCAAGTCAGCAAAGCAATTCACCGCCAGACCACTAGGTGGAGTAACGTTTTTTGTCGAAGACAACCTGAGAGACACCTTCTTTGTGTGTGGCAGTCTTTGTCGACTGTTTATTACTTTTTCTGAAGGACAAATTTGTCCCTGATCTTTCTATACAGCTTCGTACACTCGTCGACCTGCAAACTGACGTCAACCGAGATCTCCTTCCAGGAATTGCAGGTCATCTGTGTGTCCTTGTATTTGGTCAGTGATGGGTTATACAAGTGGTCATACTTTCAGATCTCTTCTGCCAAGTGCTCTTCTATTTGGTGCATATCCGTTCTTCTAAATATTCCTTGGTTTCTGCCGGTATTATGGGGCATGAAACCGGAAATATGACTCTAGAAAGGATGTAGTTAGCGAACTGTGGGTGAGGGGTAGAGTGGTTGTCCTCCAACCTGAAGGTCGGCGGTTCGATCCCCAGTCTGAACCATCTGCATGCCGAAGTGTCCTTGGGCAAGATGCTGAACCCTCAATAGCCCCCCATAGAATAACAAAGTGCTGCAAGTAGATGCACTGTATGAATGTATGTGTGAATGGATGAATGTGTAACTGTACTGTAAAGCGCTTTGAGTGGTCATCATCAGACTAGAAAAGCGCTATATAAATACAAATCCATTTACCAATCACAGCCTTGCGGGCTGCGTGAGACTTGCGTAGCTTTGTCGTATAGTTACAAAGATTGGTGAACGCACGCAAGCAGGAAAGAAGGGGCACGCAAGCACGCAAGAGCCCCTTGCGTGCCCCTTCTTGCATGTCTCTGAAAACGCAGAAGCATGCAGCGGCCTCTCCCCTGTCGACGAAGCCTGGCCCCATAAAGCAAAACAAAGTGCTTTAAGTGAGTGCCATTTGAGCGCTACTAAATTTTGAGTTTCAAAAAAAAAAAAAAAAAAAATTTTTTTAATACATTATATTTTTAGACATTGATGCGGGCCAATTAAAAATGGGTGGCGGGCCGCAGTTGGCCCGCGGGCCGTAGTTTGGACACCCCTGCTCTAGAGGATATGGTTTGAGAGAGCACCAATGTCTGCTTTTTAAATTGATCTGGCCATTTGTATTACAGTTTTTGGTTTATTTGCAATTTTGTATTTTGGGGTGGGAGTTTGGCTAGTTAATTAGCAACTCATAATTAGTTATTAATAGTTCATAATCTTTCACATGAACAAAAGCGTATGCAGGCATTTATGAAAAGCAGAAAATTACAGCAAATAACTGGTGTAATGGTTATCATACAACCCTAAGATGAATACAACCAGTAGTAACTTTGCTAATATCACTAAAAATAGTAAACCTAAGCCCCTGTGTGCAAATATGTGTAGATCTTTACATTGTGACAAAGCTTACATTACCATGGCCATGACAAATCAAAACACAACAACAAATCACAAATGGCACAAATAAAGGTAGTTTGAGGATGCAAGTGGAAAAGCCAAAGTGACAAGTGTTTTCCGGTTATTGCTCATTTGTCATAGAAATTGCACATGACGGATGTCAATAAGTTAATTTGGTTTTGTTATGTGAAGTACATAATCTAAAGTGAACTCCACACATCAATTGCGTTCTGTTAAGATGACTACATAGTTTAAAGCTTTGTTCAGTACTGTCGCAACGTCTTCCGATGTGTGTTCATTTAGCGAGGGAGACCAGGAGACAGCTAAACGGAAAAATATGCTCATTAGCGGTCAGTGTCTTACATCCCATTGGAAGCAATTAAGATGTGTTCATAATGACAGTGAGACCAGAGTTGACCTGGGCACAATACCTGGAGAATAAATGACCATGTAAACATGTGTATATACATATACACTTGTGTTAACATACATATATGGGTAACATGAATATTGTTTGCAAATAAGATTGATTACAAAAATAAGTGAAGCAATTCCAATTGGGTCCTCGCATGTCAGTGCTCGGGCCCTAAAAAAGAACGGGGTCAATAAAATAGAATCGATCTTATACTTAAACAGGAGTTATGTGATATGCCAGTTTCAGAGATAACATGAGAGGGATAACCCTCCAGTTTAAAGACACACACTAAACATGATTTCATGTATGAATCTTTTCGTAGCGGCTCAGCCGTGTATGGTTCGGAAAAACAGAACCAGTCATCCCTGTCATGTCTCATATCCCAATTTGCCTCATATGGCTTAACAAGGTGAGACATCCTCTGCCTTTAAGGATCCTTCTCCTCCACATATGCGTGCAACAGAGCACATTAATTAAAAAAACTATATTTACAACATTCAAGAGAAATTCTACGTAAATATAGGTGTATCAATGTATTTATACAGAAGACAATGTCTGACAGTAATAAGAATAGGAACGTTATGTTGGCTTAAAACTTAAGAGCCTAATTTTGGCACAAGCATTTTTGTTGTTTGTATTCACATCATACAATTTGAATCGAATTTTCTATATATTTTTTTTTATTGTGTTGTTATATTTTTTTAAATATTTTTGTTTATTGGAAGTAGTTTCACGAGATACAACAATATAACAGGGAATACTTCCATCTTACATTTTTTCCCATCTTTTTATCCCTCCCACATTCCCATCCCCAGCACCCATAACAAACCTATAAACACGAAAAAACAACCAAATATAAAAATAAATAAATAAAATAAAATAAATAATTAAAGGGGAAGGGTGAATTGTTATTAAAAATAAAATAAATGGGGGGGAGGGGGAGGCTCAGTCATCACCATAACGCAGAGATGTCAAAGACTCAATATGACTTAAGAGAGGTCTCCAAGTCTTTTCAAATGAATTTAAGGAACCATTCAGGGAAAATCTAAGCTTTTCAAGACTCATGAACAGTAAAACTTCTTCAACCCACCTACTGTGAGATGGGGGTTGAGGGTGTTTCCATTTAAAGAGTATAAGGCGTCTGGCCAACACGGTGGTAAAGGCAAGGACATTCTGTATAACTCTAGAGGCAAAAGGCTGTAGGGGGGCCCCAAACAAAGCCAAGAGAGGTTGAGGAGAGATGGTAGTGTTATATGCTGTGCTAAGAGTTTTAAAGATTTCAGACCAGAATGTGGCAAGCCCGGGACAGGACCAGAACATATGAGAATGATCTGCTGGGGATTGTTTGCACCTGTTACAGGAGTCAGTTACATTGGGATAAATTCGAGATAGCCTCAAGTTAGTGTAGTGAACTTTGTGCACTACTTTACATTGTAGGAGGCCATGCCTCGCACAGATTGAAGAGGAATGAACCAACCGTAGTACTTGTTCCCAATAATCATCAGGTAGTGTGACTCCAAGCTCTTGCTCCCAAGAATACTTGGGGCCTGATGCTGGGCTATCGAGAGAAGAGTTGATAAGGCTGTAAATGCTAGAAATTAGCTGCTTTTGTCCGGGATCAAGAGCCAGTATTGAATCAATCAATGTTTCTGGGGGACGACTGGGGAATTTGGGGTTCTGATTCTGAACAAAATGCCTTGTCTGAAAAAAACGAAATAGATGGGAATTAGGCAGGTCAAATTTTCTTGAGAGCTCTAAAAACGACATAAAAGTCCCTTGGTTGTAAAGGTCCTTAAATTTTGTTATCCCTTTGTTGAACCACGTCCGAAAGGTCAAGTCAGTGCAAGAAGGCGGAAATAGGTGATTGTTAGTAATTGGAGAGAGGTCTGAGCCCCTATGAAGGCCTAGGTTCTTCCTCATTTGAATCCAGATTCTAACAGAGTTAGTTACCACTGGATTGGAGGTAAAGTTGGGGGCAGTTAGAGGGAGCTGGGAGCAAACCAGGGAATGAAGAGAGAGCTTGGAAGATGCAAGTTCCATATCCACCCACACGGGGCACTGGTTGTGTTGTTATATTTTACCCTTTGTTGCATTTCACTTTGTATTTCCTGTCATTGTACTGCACTTTGATCAACTGTAAACTTGACTTGACATGCCCTAAGTAAATAGTAAAAATAAATTGTGTGTCCTTTTATTTTATTAGCAATATTGATATCAATAAAACGTAACACCTTCAGGCAGCTTACTGGACCATTATGACTTCAGCGTTGATCAGATAAACAGAACTGCGGCCATTTTACAACTTAGGTCAAACACTGAGGCTTGAGAATATTTTATATTTATTCTATATATTCTATTCTATAATGCAGTGGAGGGCCAGAGTTGGAACTAACTTTAACATACTAATTATCTTTTCAAATATATTACTTTTATCTTAAATTAAGTTTCAGTTATTTGCTTGGCAGTGAAGAAAAAGATTCATGCATGCAACACCCTCACTAATTACAATAGTGAATAGCAATGATTTGACGTATGATCACCTGACTTAATTCCATGGGGGAAGAAAAGTACAGGAATAAAGGCTGCATGCAACAGTTAAACACAGGTGGGTGGGGGCTCAGTGTACAAAGTGCAGCCCCGTGCAGCATATTCTGTATTCTGAGTTGGTAAGAATGAGCAATTTCTCTGAAGTGACGTCTTTCCTTCTGTCTGATTACTACGGCATGAAGGACCTGAAGCCGCTGTACTTCTGCATGTTCCTGATTTTATACATAACTATTATTGTTGAAAATGTTGCATTGATTTGGGTTGTCTATCGTGAGAAGCACCTGCATGAGCCGATGTATTTGCTGCTGTGTAACTTGGCTGTGAATGGTTTGTATGGAGGCAGCGCTCTGCTGCCGACGCTGCTGAGCGTCCTGCTCTCCCACACCTATGAGATATCTCTGTCGCTGTGTCAGACACAGATCTACGCCATTCACACGTTTGCCGCCATTGAATTCACAATTCTCGCTGTGATGAGTTACGACAGATACGTAGCCATTTGTCACCCTTTGCCATATCATGCAATCATGTCACAGAAACTTGTGAAACTCATAATTTTCATGTGGCTGTTCCCCTTGCTGGTGTTTTTAATTGTTTTCATTTTCACTCTTCAGCTGAGGTTTTGTAATAGATCCATCGAGAAGGTGTACTGTGCTAACTTCCTTCTGGTGAAACTTGCTTGCACGGATACTACTGTTGTTAACATAATTGGCCTCTTATCTGTAGGTGTCTATACATTACCACAGCTTATCATGATCTTTTATTCATATGCGCACATCCTAAGGATATGTGCGCTGTCATTCGGCAAATCCGGGTTCAAAGCCTTAAAGACTTGCACACCGCACCTACTAGCAATCACTAACTTCTCCATCGGGTGTTTTTTTGAAATAGCACAAAGTCGATTCAACATTAGGAACATGCCTTACGGAGTAAAGTTGTTTTTATCTTTGTACTTTTTGATATTCCCACCCATCCTTAATCCAGCGATCTATGGTTTGGGTATCCGAAGCATAAGAGTGCAACTGTTTAAGCTTTTCAGCAGAAAAAGTAAGCAAGTGCGAATGATGTAAAGCCAAGAGGGCTGTTGTTATTGTGCGGTGAAAGAGTGTCCTGCTCGGGGCCAGTAAGACTGGGGCCTCTGGTGAACAAACATGGCATGTGTAATCTCCTGCTGTTTAATCTCATTTGAGGAGCAGATCTGCCGATGCACAGAAAAACATGTGGCCTGTTCTTAATGCATGTCATGCCTCGTGGAATTACTGAAGCATCAGCAGGCTGCAGCTCAGACTTTGTGCGATGGACAGTAATGTTCTGAGTTTCTGTCAGAATGTCTTATCTTCCAGGAACCATGGGTTATAAAGCAGGAGAGCTATAAACACATACTGTCTCACCTGTTTTGATGTAAATGTTAAAACACATCTTTGTCTGTCATTGTCCTGTCTGCACTTCAAACTGTAAAATAGCACTGTTTGTTTACTTGTCTTGGTTGATGCAGTGTTTCAGTTATGAATAAGAGCTGCGATGGAAATCTAAAGTGTCTTGCTTTTTTAGAGTTGGGATCATGAAGATGAAAGAGGGATGGAGGGAGAAAAAGGTTGTGAAATAATTGAAATTATGTTGAGTTTTCTTTTTTTTCGTGCAATGCAGGCCGAACAAAAACTAACAATGTGCGGTGATAAATAATGAAGTTCTTCCAGTTGATAAATGTCATCTTTGCTCCTCAGTGATTATTGCTCAAATAGAAATGTCAGCTGTAAAAGAGAGAGAGTGAGGAACAGGGTTGTTAGAGCATGAAACACCACTTCACTCATTCAAATAAAGAGTTTAAGTACAACACTATTATTTCCAGTCTCACAGATCAACCGACAACATTATTTGGGATTTTCTGTATTTTCTGTGTATGTAAATGATTAAATATTATAATTAATAAATTCAATAAATCATTCAAAACAATGTTGTATTGACAAATTCATATTCACAAATAAAAATTTGTCTCATAGGGCTTTAACAAGGTGCAACATCCTTTTCCCCTAAACCTCGACAAGACAAACAAAAAGTATTCACAGGGGAAAGAATGTAGAAATCTCAGAGAGAGCTACATGTGAGGGATCCCTCTCCCCAGACGGACAGAAGTGCAAAAGATGCCACGTGTAACTTAGAACATCAACATCATAACAGTAACTACAACATTGACTAGAGGAAACAAATTAAAGTACAGACATAAATGATTTGCCCATGTGTGCGTGTTGTACCTTAAATATTTGTGCTGCCAGTGTTTGACAGGCACTCACATGGCAAACCTCATGAAACCTAATGTCTGTTTCTCTGAGCAGGCACATTTCTTGCATAATGGACACTCAGACTCCTCTTTTGTGCACTCCCCTACCACAGCTGCAGTCTCCTGTCTGATAGTTGGCTTCTCCACATGTAGAAACCTCTGGTAGTTTTGGAATAAAGGGTATGGCAGAAAGGACATTCAAGTTAGTGACAATAATGTGTTAGAGAATCTTGGTTGCAACTGCCAAATACAAATGAATGGTACAGCTTTACAAAAGACCAAGGTTCATAGCGAGTCTCTGAAAATCTGAGACTGCAGTAAAATATTCAAGCAACACAGGTGCTTTAAAATATTTAGAGATGTTCATCCAAAGTATTCACTGTCAAATTAAAGGTAAATGGTAATGGCAATTTTTTTATAAACCTAAATTACAGTAAATGTTTACTGAATTAAATGGAGCGATGCTTGCAAGCTAGTTCAGGCAGCCAACTCAGGCTGTGCTGCTCCAATCATGTGACTCACATCATGTGACACACCTCACTCTCCACAATCATCTATAATAACCACCCACCCTATTAGGCGGCCTATTTAAGCAGAGAAAATGTCCCATCACTCTCTTTGCTTACCCCGCTGCTGCCTCAGTATTGCTGCACTTTGCTTCAGCCCCTCCACCACCCCAGCATGCACCTGTAGCCTCTAAGGGGGGGTTATAAGTATTTGCTCATCACTCCCATCATATCTATGTAATCGGATCTGCGGAGTGACTAAGTCGGAGCCTAGATGTCAAAAACTAACATGTTTTACTGTTGCAATAAACATTTGTCAATGTGAGTTGTGTGACTGAAATATATTTTAACAATTTGTCGCTTTTTTAACTTCTTTATCAACCTGACAACACCCTTCCTTTGTATAACACCAGACACTGACACAAATGTATATCAATTATTAAGGCTACATCGTCAAACACTAAGGCTTGTGTGTACGTTAATGTTATAATTCTTAATACTTCAATACTGCGCTAATGTCAGATGTATAGCTAGCACTAAGATAGCATTAAGTCCCCAGAAGTCAACCAGTTAAACCACATTAAATCCTTGCTCCAGCTATGAAGGGACAGAGCAGGAATGTTGTCCCACTAAACAAACAATATAAGAGGATGTTGACCTGAGGGTGACATATCTGAATAACTTGACATGTTTGTGAAATTGAATTTAAACGACAAATGCAGCATCAGAACTATATGTTCTGTCATCATGAAAAAAGCTTTTTTTACCTGCCTGCGTTGTTAATGGAAATGGGAATAAAGTCCTAACATCCTCACACACATACACATTTTCTCATCTATACATGAATACACAAGAGATAATTGGCCTGATAAAGTCTGTCAGAAGATCCATGGATCGCATTGAAGTTTCTTTGCATACTTGCACATGTTCTTACCATAAACTTTCTTTCAGATTTAGACTCACACCTTGAAGCTTGCAGATGTGAATTGGTGCTACCATTGCACCAAAGAGCCTCAAGACAGGAACCCTGAATTACCCATCCCCATTCCACAGCAGGAGGATCACTCCTCCCATTAGCATTGGCATAGAGCCGAGTACAAATGTGAGATCAGCGGCCATCACTTGAGTTGACGACACATGTCATAAATGCAATGTTTTACCATCAATCTCGAGCCCTAACCACCTCAACAGCAGATGGAGACCCAGCAGGAAGACATAGCGCATGCCCTGAGTCTCCTGTTTCACCACAGAGCGCACACAGCAGGAGTAAGAGGGACCATAGCTGTAGGTGAGACCCAGAGACTGGACCTCCTGTGGATACAGCTCTGGATAAAGTCATAATAGCCTCCATGATTAATTAAAGACAAATGTATACCATTACTGCTGTGTAAGACTATAAGTTTGTATTTAATTTGGATACCAAATGGTCTTGCAACCCTCTAATGGGGGTTTTATAATAATAAAAAGAATCAAGAAAGTACAATGTTTACAAGAAAGCCAAACTACAAAGTGCTATAAGTAAGTTCCATTTATGTGCTACTAAATTGTTAGTTTAAACTTTTATTCAAGGTATAGTCGGAAGAGGTGTAGACCTTCTGCCGTCCTGATGTCATTGGGAAGCTCATTCAACCATTTAGGAGCCAGGACAGCTAACAGTCGTGATTTTGTTGAGTGGTTAGCTTGCAGTTAGGGGGCAACATGCCGATTGCGGAAGCAGAGCGGAGTGAACGGACTGGGGTGCAACGTTTGACCATGCCCTGGCTCTAGACTGGACCCAATCCGTTCGCACCACGGTATGCAAGTACTAATGTTTTGAAACGGATGCGGTCAGCCACTGGTAACCAGTGAAGGGAGCAGAGTGTGAGTGAATTTAGGTAGGTTAAAGACATAGAGGTTAAAGACCAGTCGAGCTGCTGCATTCTGGATGAGCTGCAGAGGTCGGATGGCACAAGCAGGCAGACCTGCCAGGAGGGAATCAGATCACTGAAACTGTTGAACAAATTCTTATAAGTCTACCGCCTATGGCTGAGTATCTGACCAACTCATGTGGCACAAATCATTCTCCGATTAATGATGCATACAAGTAAGCTTTTGTTTCGCTGCTAAGACAAATCTCAGGCCACTTTTTTAGTTCAGTTAGATTAACGATTTAACGTTTCAACACGTCCATCAAGGATGAAGGTCGAGTATTGTTTTATACATTATATGACAGTTTAGTGTGGAGCGGATATTCTGGTACTTTAGAGCCAGTGAACAAGTTGATACTGCTTTCAAATTCATGTTCTCCCTACGGCACTGAGAAACTATACGTTCATGAGAAAACTCTGAGAGAACAGGAACATTAAACTAAAAAGTCTTAAAGATATAGTCTGCATATATTATGGGAGACTGTATGGTGTATGCACACACTTAAATACACTGGGTCTTACTTGCCATCAGCACTAGAGTGTGTGCAGATACTTAGACTAACGGCATGAGAATAAGTGTGCTTAAGGTATTTAAACCTTTAGCACACTTGCTATTATCTTTAATGCTATAGTTCTGTTCTCTAATGTCACTACATTAAAACAGTGAATGTGTTTTATAATCAAGGAATTCGACAGTAGATGACTTTGAAGCAGCACATTATCATTATGTGTGTCTGTAGTGTATCATGGCTGTGCTTATGCTGCTTGATGCAGAGGCCTGTAAAGAGGCTTTAGAGCCCTCTTGTGGTGAAAATATATCAAATGGGCCCAATGAGTTTTGTACTATGTTGGTCTTTGTCTATTTGAGATTGTGCACTGAGATAAAGAACCAAGCTAAAGTAATAAACTGAGGAAAAATAAAGACATGGGAAACTGACAAAATAAGGATGAAAAGAATACTTGTATACAACTATTTTTTCTTGTGAATGAAACAAATCTAAATCCAAAATTCCCTTTGGGATCAGTAAAGTATCTATCAATCTACCTTTCTATCAATCTATCTATCCATTTATCTATCCATTTATCCATCTCTCTATCTTTAATAAGCCCCTGAAGTCAAAATATTCTCTGTAACCACAATCCCCTTCTGTCAATCAGGAAGTAACTGAACTATACTAAGCCTTTGTTAAAATAGAAAAATAAAAAAATAGCAAGATGTCACCTGCCGGATTTGTTGTTTTAGTCTTAAAGTCTGTTATGCATTGATGTATGACTAGATTAGGTGACTAACGTGCATCTCTATGTGTTGATCATTATTTTGGGCCTGACTCAGTGCAGGAGTCCTTGTACTTGGCCTTTCTGGAGTGAAACGTATGCTGGAGGACTGCAGCAAGTTCCTCGTGGTTTCAGAACCACACCACCCATTTCACATTTAAAAAATAACAGCATTGGAAATAATTATTCCTACATCACCTTTCCAAGATTATTATGTGTTTTTGAGATTCACTTTTACACATCGTAGTGTGTTTCCTCTAGTTTTCAGTGTTGACCCCCCCTCTGTGTAATTATGTTAATTATTAGACTTACCATATCCTATAAGAAGGCCCGAGGCTTTGTACAAACCAGGAATGGGTGTTTGATGTTGGCATATTATTATCATCCTCTGAGGGCAGTATACCTCTGCTGCCTGGAGGGAGGAGAATGTAAAAATGAACGTGTAACAGTGTGTCTTATGTGTGCTTGTGTCATACTTTATTTAATAAAAAAAAAGAGAAACGTAGCTACAATGTGGCACACTTGAGAAATGTCAGTCAATTTCAAATGGCATGGTAATGTGTTTTAGTTATGCAAAGCATGCTTGTACATTAAACACTCAATAAATACAGTTTTTCCTCTTTCAAAAAAAGAACCTCTCTGGGGTCAAATTGGAAAATAAGTCTCAATACACAATGCGGTAGAGGGGTGGACTCACTGAGAAATACAAAACCGTTTTACAAACAATCAGGTTGACGGCATGCATACAAAAATAGACGACTATTCTCATCATTCCTTTGTAATTTACAAGATTACTTCATTATTGCC
This sequence comes from Limanda limanda, assembly GCF_963576545.1. NCBI lineage: Eukaryota > Metazoa > Chordata > Actinopteri > Pleuronectiformes > Pleuronectidae > Limanda > Limanda limanda. The sequence goes on from NC_083649.1 coordinate 17,039,753, forward strand.
TATTGTTTTATTTTGTGCCCTTGTTTGGAGGAAGAGCTTCCTTTCTACGTCATCCCTTGTCTTTCATGGAGAAGTACAATGTACATTCACAATCACTGAGGCACAGAACTTGTTTTACTATTTGTATACTGTAAGTACCCCAAGTCACTGTTGCTGTAGTAATGTAATATTAAATATATATATATATATATATATATATATATATATATATATAGTTATATATATATATATATATATATATATATATATATATATATATATATATATAGTTATATATATATATGTTTAACACCCTGTACACCCATGGAACAAACATACCCAATATTCATACACACATGCATAACAAAATTTTGTGTACATCCAAAATAGCTTGTTACCAAATCCTGTTATCGTCAAAGCCTTTCAGAGCAGCTGTACACGACTTCCCTGCATGTTGTTGTAGTGACTGGAGGTGGCCATGCATATGAGCGCTGATTTACAAAGCTCTCCGGCAAATCTTTGACGAGGACACAAAGTGCATAAATGCCAGTCAGAAACCCTGAATCCACAAGTTCATTCTGTTGAGACATCTCTTTTTGCCTTTCTGTGACAGCCCTCATCTTCAAAACGGCGAGGTCAGGCGGAGCTCCTGCGCAGTAAGTGGGGTTCAGGGAGCAGTACAAGGAGAACAGATGGACAGGTCAAGCAGGGAAAACGATTTTTGGCGCCTTTTTATCTCCAGCGAAGGAATGCTGGCTGTGGAGGCACAGGCAGAGGCGATACGGTCAAGGTTTTATCAACATAATGATCCTGACAGGTTACCCTAAAAAACCCAAGGACCGGTTTGTGTCTTGAAGAGGGATATTCTGGAAAAAAAATGGAGGTACTGTTTAGGCAAATACAACACTTATGTATTTATAAAAAAATATAAACGCTCTTAACATGTTGTTATACCTTCAGTGAGCTGTTGAGGATGCGGAGGCGATGAAGCTTGTCATTTAGCAGGGGGTCATTAACTCGGCGGACAAATGAGCGCTTGTACTCCAGGCGGCTGGCTGATCTGTGATCAGCCGAGGTGGACAGACTTGTCTGCTCCAGAGCCCGATACAAGTCCCCCAGAGAGTCTGCCTGCATCCTGCAGTCCCGTCCACGGCCTGTCGCGAAAGCAGAGCAATGATTAACAACAAGGATTTCTCAATTAACTGAAGTGAGGGATGAGTTTTCGTACCTATTCTTTTTTTACAAAAAAGTATCAACACACCAAGAGTTCTTCGACTTTAAATCAAATAAAAACACTAGAAATATCCACAAAATATTTGTAGCAGTGGATCTCTTAAGACTCCATCATATGAAAGTGCAAGCAGCGTCTCCCTGCCCACAGGCTGCCCACCTGCTTGCCAGGAAATGGCAGAGAGCTGAAACTAATAAGGGGCTGTTGAAGGGACTTATTAATAAATATTGCACATATTTATACATCACACACACATCACCATCAAGGGCACTGTACTATCACAAGAAACAAGTGTAGTATATGCATATAAAAGCCAAACTAAAATGTGTTCAGCATTTTAATTTTACAATTTTGTATTATTTAGTTATTATTATTCCAGATCAGTCTTTTTCTGTAATTATTTCCTGAACTAATAATTTTCTGTTGGATTGTGAATCTTAAAAAATAGTGTTTTTAGTCAAATATAAACATATTTACTTTATTAAAATTGTATTTATTAAAAGCAGGTACACATATTATTAAAGATGTGTTGTTTTTCATGTTTTCTTAATTGGAATAATTGTTATTAAATACAATTCTGTTGATTGACTTAAAATTATAAATTTAAAATTTAAAAATCTACATAATCCTTAATGATGCCTAATACAGTACCCAGCTGCAAATAAAACTAAAACGATCTTACAATGAAAATCAGTTTTTATAATTTGGATGAACTAACTATTACTTTATTTCCAATATATACTAAATTGTATGTTGATATGCACTGATATGACTCCTCTCTTGTTACATATACAGAAGGTCATCATAGACTTTAAGGACCTTTCAATTTTTAAATGCATCATTAATTCTGTCAAATGTAATTTTCCATAACACGGGAGCCATTATCCTACCAGCGCCCTCATGTCTCCTGTTGGGATACACTGCCCTCTGTTGGGTTGATACTCACACTACACTAGAGCTGAATCGGTTGTCACTCTATTTTGTGTTTTAGAAAGAGGGTTGCAGGTTCTGAAGTGCTCTGACACGTCCTGGCTGTGCCTTGAAATGTATCATGCTGTATTTGCTTGTTTTGTGTTTGCCTCCCTTCTTCGCAGGCAACGGTGGAGAGAGCGAAGTGTAAGATAAATGAGGACAAGAAGAGAGGGGCCTAGGGCGTGCTTCTTTATCCTGTTCAGAATCCAACATTAACACTGGCTGAAAGGATTCCTCCTCGCTTCACCATCCAAACCGTGCCAAGAGGCACAATGACATCTCGATCGGGCAAGAGAGGAGAAAGGAGAGAGAAAGACAGAGAGTGTGTGTGTGTGTGTGAGAGAGAGAGAGAGAGAGAGAGAGAGAGAGAGAGAGAGAGAGAGAGAGGGAGAGAGAGAGAGAGAACTGCCAAGATAAATCAGTATAAAATAAGACACTAAATTTCATCTCACGTAGACAAGTGCCCTGGAGCAAATGGGCTGGCTGCAAATCCAATTACAATAACGCAACGACAGCCAGTATTCAACCTCTGACATTTGCCGGCTCTGACTCTCCTGTTAGCGGCTTTAATCGAATTACTGACAAAGTGACGATAAATAAGTTTCCTTGCTCAAAACCATGCAGATGGGAAGACTGATCCGATACTTAACTAATAACAATTTGCAGGAAAGGATGAACCCAGTGACACCTCGGGTTTCCTCTAGTGGCAGAGCCTCCGAACTCTGACAGATGAGGTAAGTGTCCCCTTATAGCTGTTTCAGACAAGCCCATTTTAACGGCTTTATACTGGATTTCATTTAACACTGGTGCTTTTATATAGGTGTATACTGTTAGATAACTTTCTCATACAAGACCCAGTGATCCTGTGATTGTAACAACTCATTACTTCTTGAGTATTTGGATTTCTCTGCTCTTGTTAGGTATATTTTAGTCCTAGCTATAGAAAAAATAATTGAACAGAAAATTATACAGCAACAATGTGTATGTCAGCTAGAAAGGCTGTAGATACAAATAAAAAAATGAATAATTTTAAGAAATATGAAATAATTCATCCACATTAAATTGTACACACTCAGAAAAAATAATCCAACTTAATTTGCATCTGTACCTAGATTTAATGGTTTCTGCCCTGGCCCAGGCTTGGTTGAAATTCACTGAGTAGTTTTAGCCTTAGTCTGCTAACAAATAAACCAACAAAGAACTGCAGCAGCACCTCTGAGAAATATGAACAAATGATAAATCTGTCAAAGTTCTGAACCTTTAAAAGAAAAAAGCTCCATTATTGTGTGTTGATGAACTGTAGAGTTGAAACTATAAATACCAGTTACAGTCTCAAAGTGAGCGCATTTCTTTGATTGTATAATTCACTGGAGCCAACCCCAGCGGACATTGGGCCAGAGGCAGAGTTCACCCTGGACAGGTCGCCAGCCAATCAGAGGGCTCACATACAGAGACAAACGAGTTAGTCAGAAACATCTAGTACGATTACATTTTAATGGTCTATGCTTGCGGTACATGTGATGCTGACCTGTGTCCCTGACCCGGTCCCGCTGGTAGTGCTGGGACTCTCTGGGATCCGACGCAGCTGCAGTGGCGGCCAGGATGGCGTGGAGCCCGCTGTCCCTCGGTAGCGTGAAACTTCGAGGTTTTCCACCCACCTCCGAATCGATGCTGGACCTGAGGGGCAGAGGCAGGGCTCTGTATTGTTCCTGCAGCAGGCTGCGTGGGGCCGGCAGGGTGGACTGCCTGCGGTACTCGACCGCCAGGTGTTCCCTGTCATCAGACAGCAGGGACTCCTCCACGGGGAACGTCTGGAGGTAGTGCATCCTGGTGCTGCTCTCCATCTGGTCATGCCACGAGTTGCGATGGCCGCTCGTCTTCTGCCCGGAGGAGACGCTGTTGTTGCTGATGCTGCCTTCGTGAGGCTCCGAGTGGAACTCTTCATGAGAAGAGCGGGAATGGAACGTGTCAGAGGAGGAGAGATGGCCTCGTTTCGGTTCCAGGTACGGACTCACCTGTGTGCAGACAGATTGTTAGTAAGAGAAAGCGATGTCTGCCACACAGGGCGATGTCCGGTGGGTGTATTCAACTGCAGGCTGACAGACTCACTGAGGATGCTCTGGGAAAGGTGTCATAAGGTGGTGGCGGACTGTCCTGTTTAGGCATCGAGGGCATTTCCATGTCCTCGTGATCACTCTCACTCCAGTAATCTGTCATACACAAACAGATCCTGTCATATTTCCGTAACAAACATTCAAAACCAAGCTTATTACATGCAATACGAAGGACTATGAGACCATTCAGATGATTATAGTTAGTACAAAAATCAAACTGCTGTGATGTGTCAGAATAATCATCTGCCTGCGCCCTTGGATGACTGTTCTGAAAAGGGTAGCTGCAGCGTTGGTGTGATGTAGGTGTGATCAGGAAGGTGAGGATGAATCTAAGATGTGAGAACTTCCGGCTAAGACATCTAGAGGTGTTAAGGATCTAATTTAACAACTTGCTTGTGCAGGAGGAAGCTTCAATGACAAACCTGCTCTCACACACGCCCACCTTTGCTGGGTTCCTATATAGGCTGCTTTTAAATAACTTTATAGGGTATGAGGGGGTATCATTTCCTGTCCGTTTGTAATAAGCGAAAGAACATGACTATATAGACAGGTTCAAAAAACGCCTTTTAGCACTAAAATTAGCATTTGTACAGCACATAGCAGAAGGGCTTGAATCAGATGTGAAGGGAAAGGGAAACAGGAGAGAGGAGTTGAACCCTCCTTCTGCGGATCTAGAAACGGCACATTTCTAGAAACCCAAGGACGCCTTCTGGTATATCATAAATAAACATATGAAACCAAGCATAAAAATCTGATTCGGAGATACGAACACCTATCTTTACAACACGTGTAACACAAGAATCGTAAAAAAGAAAGAAGTAAAACCAGGTTTAAAGCCTGGTTTTTACATGACGCCTCTAACTTTGTTAAGACGGAATAAAGAGGAGACAATGTTCACTTAAGCTGAAGTGGAATAAGTAGCTCTTCAAGTGCAAAGTGTGCAAAGCTACATGTGCAACAAATGCAGCTAAAGACATCCAGACCTCACATGATATTAAACATCCACAGTAATATGCTCATGTATACGTTTTTATAATCCTGCAGAAATGATTACATAGGGAGTCATGTTTTCTCGAGACATTATAAGCAGTGAAATGCACATATTGTGAGATTTATTTCAAACACATGAAGCCTGTAGCCCCGAGCTGCTTGTTTGCAGCATGGAGCCGAAGGAGCAGATACGTTGTGACAGCGAACGCACCAAGTGAGGGACGAGGCAAAATAAACATCCATGCATTCGTCGTGACTTATTTGGACGTGATTTTTTTTTAACCGTGGCTTGTCGCAGCTTTAAATAAGTGTAAACCAGCGACCTGTAACAGATGAAGAGTGTTTTTTTTCCTCTTCTTTTGCAACACTGGGAAACAGCGTCTGTGACTAATCTCACCTTGGTCCTGGTGAATTTTCTCCTGCTCGCAGTAGCCTGCCACCGCCATACTGAGACGGCTCAGCCACCTGTGTGGGAGAAGAACGGGCATGACGCACGGAAGCTGGACATGCAATGAAACGTCTTGTGCGTGTGCTTTTGTGTGTGTGTGTGTGTGTGAGTGTGTGTTGATCAATCACCTCACAGAACTGCCTGGTGTTAAGGAGAGTGGGCAGTCCAGTTAAATGTGGTTGCAGATGTGAGATTGTGGGAGTTTATAGAGCATGACTATCACAGCCTCATTAACTCACCGGGACATGTCGTCTACATTTTCCGCCGCGAAGTAGAAGGTTTTTATCTTCGGATGGCAAGCCTTGAAAGCGCTGAAAGGGAACCGAGGGTATATTTGAGCAAGTGTAAGAACAGATACAGAGACATATAGCGTTCATTAACATATGAATAGACACGACTGCCAAGACAAACTGGCACATGATTACACAAACTGCCATTCAGACTGACGCAAAACAGCAAGACTTTGCATCATTGCATAAGCAGCTCCTGTTTATTTTTGGCGTGTTTAAGACAAGTAAACAAACATTATTATGAAACACATGATTTTCAGAAACCCCTGAATTACTTGGCATTCCACCTAATAGTGAACTAAAGCATATACATGATAAATGGGATGTTTTTATACAACGCACACACGCATTCATGCACTTCTGCACCCAGTGCTTTTGTATCACACACCATTCATACACTGTCAGCCGTCAGGGGCCATTTGGGGTTCAGTATCTTGCCTAAGAACACTTTCTGAATGCAGACTGGAGGGGCCGGGGATCGAACCGCCGACCCTCCGCTTTACCGCCTGCCCCCCAAAAATGGTTAACAGCTGTTTTTTCAACAGATATGCGGTTGACAATATACTGAACTAGCTAGGATTTTTAAGAACTCTCTTTGGGATGACACTTTAACTTTATAAAATTGATTTAATAATTACAAATTATTCCTTAAAAACTGTAGGTGGTTATGTACCGTTTTCCCTGTGTTACTAAACACTCGTTATCATGAATATCAGTGCCCTTACACATCTCTGATTTTATTATCAAGAGCCACAAATACTTCAGGGGAAATCAGGAAAATGTAAAAAGAAAAAGAAAACTCATGGAAAGAGAGAAAAGTTAAAAATAATGGATTCCTGGACCTGCCACACCAACATTGTATGTGTTCATCCCTGACTCATTCCACATCCTTCCACCAGGTTTTGTGGTAATCAGTCCAGTTTTTGTGTTATCTTGCTAACTAACAAACATCTGGTTCTTCTTGTATCTTTATGTATCTTCATAAAGTCTCTGCCTTTGCCTTTGTGAATCATTACATGACTTTTGCATCTAGCTCTGTCTAAATTTGAGGCTAAATGGAAAACATCAATTGTAGGTTTGATGTTTGTTTTCCAGATGAACAAAAATACTCACAACTTCCTCCTGCACTCAGTGGCCCGGTCGATGTTAAACTCTGAGAGGCTGACGAAGCCTTCGGCCTTCTCATCCTGTGACAAGCAAAAGCAAAGTGAAATCAAATCGCCAAATAATGAAAACCAAAACGATTCTCTGATTTGTTCTTTAAAAGAAAATAATTTAAAGAATATATTCACCTCCTCATTCATGTACCAGTACAGGCATGTGTCTTTCAGGATGAACCAGTACTTCTTCCACTTCTGTGAAAAATATGTTTTAGCATCCTTCTTTTTCCACAGCCAGCCCTCGCAGTCGCCCTGACCCAAGTCCCTGCAGGAAATCCGTCGCTTGCTGATTGAAGACATGGGGCTTTCAACTGCAGGGGGACAGAACAGACGAGGGGGGGGGGGGGGGGGTCAGAAAACATGCCTCAATGCTTATTCTAAAATGTTTGGTGCGGTCATCCCTCCAAACCCATTATGTGGCATTTTTGGTTTCACTGACGAAACTCGTCGTCTTAAAGGCAGGGCCCATATTGTCATAGCTTTCACCTCTCTGCTTGCCAGACGTCTGATACTACTCTTATGGAAGGAGCAAACACCTCCCACATTCAGTAGATGGATTAGAGACATCATGTATTTCTTGAAACTGGAGAAAATCAGATATACTCTGAAAGGTTCCATACAGAGCTTTGAGAGAACCTGGACCCCCTTCTTGTCGTACTATGAGAGCATACAAAGCCCACTACAAGAGGAAGATTAGATGGCAACCCCCCCCCCTCCCCTCCTTTTATTTTTTATTTTCTTTTAAAATTTTATTTACCTATTTACTGACTTATTTTATTTATTTATTTTTTATTTATTTATTTTTTCTTTAATTTAATTTCCCTCTTTCTTTATTTTCTCTGCTTTGTCTTGCAGCAGTGATGTATGCAATTGTATTGTATTATATTGTAATAATTTAATATGCCTATATACATATATATATACATTCTATGTACTTCTGCTGCATGGGGTAGGCTGGCCTGGGGTGGGTGGGTAGTATTGTGGGTAGGGGTATATCCATCAGATTTGTGTTTATAATTGTATAATTGTACCCAAAGAAAACCAATAAAAAAATGTTAAACATGGAAAACACGCCTCGTGAAGCCCCTGCTCACGTTCGGATTCATGTCAAACACCTTGAAAGAAACGCTCCTACCTTTACTCTTCTTCTTTGACCTAGACAGCAGCGAGGATCGCTCGAACACCTGCAACGTAAAAACAAAACAGAATGATGACATGCAGACGGATTCTGTGCTCAGCTCGTGCTTCTGTGTTTCAGCTCCCAACAAAATATTCGACTTTTCACCGAGGGACTGACATGGTAGAGGGACGCAGAGTCCGAGCTGGACGTGGACAGGGACACTTCCATCTGGAGGGCGGGGATGAGCGTGTAATGGGTTGGGCTCGCTCGCCGCTCCGTCTTCCTCCTGTTCTGACTCAGGCTGTGTCCCAGCAGGAAGTCCTCGGCCTGCGTTTTATCTTCGCTCGCGAAACGCAGCAAGGAGTTTTCTGCCGGGACACAACAAAAGCAATCGCTCAGTTCTGCGCAAACTTTATAAAATATCAATTACACTTTGAAATCAATATCAGATGTTTTGTACAGTTCTGCTGCACACAAATGAACTGATGAGTCCATGTTAGTCCCGTCTGCCTGTGATCAGATAATGTGAACATTTCAAAAAGATTTCCTTCACAACATTAAAAGGTGTTAAAAATCTACAGAGGTAAGCTGTTGTCAGGCAGAAGGGCCTCAAAAGTTCTGAATACTGTCTCAGTAGATAAATATAGCTCCGTCACTTTATTGAAATGCAAAGGAGCAACATAACAGCAGCATCCCCAGAGGAAACAGACACATCACTCAGGCCCATCTTTGAGACTGAAATAAAGCAAATTCAGTCTCCTCCCACTCCATTTGCCACCTTGTACAACAAAACGCGAACATCTCAGGGAAAACTACACTCCTGCCGTTGCCAAAGCAACAGTGCACTTTTTATATCCAAAATAGCAAGAGCGAGAAGGAGAGAACCGGGGGAAGAGAGAGATGGAGGGAGTAAAGGAGCAGTGATAGATTACTAAGGTACGGAGGAGATGGAGGCAGGAGCAGATCTCCAGCATGTTATCGGCTTTGACAGGCCATGCTCATCCTTCTACATTTTGGCTCACGGATCTGAGAGGGTGAGGATATTATGAGATATCCGCCCCCTCACCTCAGCTAGCTCTGTCCCTCTCTGTCCTCCTTCTTTCTCTGCCTCCCTTTCTTTTCTTTTTTTCGCTCTCTCCCACGGCCTCCCACTCACCTCTCCGGCTCTCTCTCTTCAGCTTGGCCGGGTCTTCGCTGTCTCCCACCCAGTTGTATTCCACTGGCATTGAGATGGGCCTGAGCCTGCCTGGAGCACAGGGAACGTCAATATCACAAAGCTGCCCCCCCACACACACACACACGCACAAACATCGTCAAACAGCTGCAGACATCTTAAATACATCTCAAGAACATGCAGACGACAAATGTACAGGGCTTTGAGCTCTTGCCTCTCACGACTGAGTCCTCGGATGAAGGAGGCCAAGATGAGGTCTTACCATAGGTGGGAGTGCTCCCCCTGCGGACTGATGACACCTCTGGGTTCTGGTCATACTCATAACAGTACAGTATAGCATCCTCCTCCACCAGAGGAAACCGTCGGCGACACTCCTGGTCCAGGTAGGAGTTTGGTGAATCAGATCCTTCTGCGACGTGGTCGTCCGATTGAGGATCGTCTCCTGCCAGATCTCCCTTGTCGTCTCTGCCATAACGGGAAGTGGGAGTGTCATTTGAATGTCGCTGAAGACCTGTACTAATGAGTGAGAGAAAATGAGCAATGGCGATTTCAGAAAATACTGTAGGATGCAAACAGTTACTTTAAAGGATAGTGGCAGTATCTGCTATGGTAAACAAATCCCATGAAAACACCAAAACAAACATCTCTTAATTATTCGAGAGAGTCTGTGGCCCTCAGCCCTAATTCCCCATTTGTTCTTAGTGAAGATGTAAACATTTAAAAGACACCATGCATATATATCGTCATTGTCTTTTAACAAACATTTTTTAACAAACATTACTCCAACACTAGAAAACAGAGCACTCCCAAGGGACTAATACTTAATTGGTTCTTATTTTATTTTGAATCACTCCCCCATATGATTACACAGGGATGATGGGAGTGATGAGCAAATACTTATAACCTCCCCCCAGTTGGAGCCTACAGGTGGATGCTGGGGTGGTGGAGGGGCTGAAGCAGCTGGCAGCAGTACCACAGCCGCAGTGCGAGCAAAGGGAGCAATGGGAAATCTCTCTCTCCTTAAATAGACCACCTGATAAGTTGGATGTGTATTATAGATGGTTGTGGAGAGTGAGGTATGTCACATGATGTATGTCACATGATTGGGCTTCCCTGAACTTGCTCGCAGGCGCCGCTCCATTTAATGCAACTTTTTTGAAAGTACGCAGCAAAATCTGTAGTGTTGTTTTGTCAGTGTTAATATTTTTGAGTTGGTGGGTGTTGATTTTGGAGTTGTTTTAACACCACTAGCGTTAAAAAAGCTCTGCGAGCGTTGTCAATCAAGCGAGTTAAATGTTAACACCGGTGACTGAGTTAGATTCACTTCAGGTGGAGTTGATCATAAAATATGGGAGGAGCTTCACCACAAATCTCTGCACCCAATGAACCATAACAAAATCCCTCGGCTCTCTTTTTCAATACAGGTGTGAGACTGACCCTCAGTCTCATTTTAGTGTTAAAAATACACTTTAATGATGATGACAGTGAAAGGGAATAACACAATTTAGAGTTAAAGGTGCACTTATGTGGTGTCATAAAATAACACCAAGGGTGTCAAATATTTATCACTGTTAAAGAGTTAAAATATTAACACTTTTCAAAGTGTAATTTTAACTCAGAATCTGTGAGGATTATATAGACTCAGAAAAAGTGTTAAATTGAACACTCTGTGAGTTGAATTAACACTCCCGATTTTGCTGTGTAAGCACCACCACCTTTTGATTGTTGGAAAACATGAAACTTGTTTGTATATCAAATGACCCATTTGTTGGCACACATGCATGCGTGTCCTTGTGCTAGAGCATCATACCAACTAAGAGGGAAGAAAGTGTGCGAGTTCACCTAGGGGTGTACGGCTCGGCAGGAGGCGGGGGTATGAAGAGCTCCTGCAGGGCACAGCTACTCCTCCTGGATGGCGTGCTTAAAGTGCTGGTGGGCGTGGCGACGCTGCTGCTGGGACTCTGGGGGAAGATTGGCTGTGTGAGCGTGATCATGTGTGTGTGTGTGTGTGTGTGTGTGTGTGTGTGTGTGTGTGTGTGTGTGTGTGTGTGTGTGTGTGTGTGTGTGTGTATGTATGTATGTTTGCGTGTGGTAAAGAAAGGGGAGAGAGAGCGAGACAGGCAGACAGAGAGAGAAGAAGGAGAGGAACAGTTACAGGGATTGACACATAGAAAATTTGGAGTTCAGCAGTTCAGTCAGTCAGTCTGGGGCTGTTCCTTCAGTTCAGTGCATCTCATCCGTGAAATCCGTGAACTGTATGTTTCAGATGCTCCAGTTCTAACTGGTGCACACAAGAGGACAGGTTGCAGTGCGGCTGAGTTGTCCCTCTAATTCAGGTCAAGGTAAATCTGGTCATAACCTACATAGTCTGTTAAATACAGCCCATGGACACCGATTTATCTGTAATACCTTTGTAGCAATATATGAATGTAATATCTTTCTAATCACTCCCTTGTCAATTTTTTTTAAATCAAAGTAGCAGGATGCCAAATCAGCAAAGTCACTTGAATAGTCAGAGTGATGTCGACCAATCACAAGATTCAGTGATAAAACATGGACTTTAAATGAAGCTGAAATTGAGAATACTCATTTATCACTGCTCAAACTATGCTAATATATTGCCACTGACTAATATCAGTGATGTACCATCAGGAGATACACTCCCCCGTAAAACCATTAAGCATGTCAGAGTTTCTACAAGGCTTCAGAACAGAAAATGTTCCATTCTCCATGTTCGTCTTTCCACTTTTTGTCCTTGAAAATGCCGGCAGGAGAGTGAATTCGATTTAGGTGGAGAAGTGGGATGTGAGAATGTGGAAGGGGGGGGAGAAGGAGGCTGAGCTGGACGACTACGCCTCAAGGCCTCGGGGGGACGTTTTCTCTGGCCTGGGACTCAAAAGAAAGGCTGGACTACTTTTACGCATTCCCTCTCATTTCCACCCATTCTGGCTCAGGCGCACAATCCTAATAATGTAATTGCTTTGGCCAAAGTAGGACAGCAGATGCCACTTAGAGCTGAAATGTTAACTTGTGAGGGAAGGATGCTGGAACCTTCAACCAATTAGTCACAAGTTTTGGTCCCAAAAAAATAGGTGAACGCAATACCAGTGCAATGCAGTGAAACTCCCAAAACAGCTCATAGTGCAAAACTATCTTTAGGAAATTTGAACGCTGCGAGTTTTGTAATACTAAATTGTTTTGGATTGCATGCTGTTGGTAAAGCCCATTTTCACTTTGTACTCTATTTATGGAATCACGGAGGATTTTGTGTCTAACTTCAGAAGTCTGTGGAGTCCGGAGTATTTTTAACATGAACAGCGACAGAGGAACAAAGACACACTGTCCACTCAAAAAAACGGAGATCACACTAACACAGAAAACGAGATGGACTGACGTGTGTGTGTTTGTGTGTGTGTGTGTGTGTGTGTATCTATGATCTCTATATAGACTTAGCCTTCCTTGACAAGCTGACCAAATACCAGCCCATTGTTGCTAAAATGAGAGACCTAGGCTATACATGTAAACTGGTAGTATTGATATTTGGAAGTCTGGGGCATGTCCATAAACTTTCGGTCAGTGGGCTACGACTGGCAGGACTTAGTTAGAGACGATCTAAACAACTAGCAAAGTTCTGCTCTGTATCAGCTGTTATAGGTAGTCTTGCTGTTTGGCGTAGGAGATGTTTCTTGTACCCATGAGTCACTAAGCTGTATTCAACCCCTGAGAAATGTTTGAATCCTTTTTGTACGAATATGATTGGTGGATTCAAATAAACTATTTAAATGTGTGTGTGTGTGTGTGTGTGTGTGTGTGTGTGTGTGTGTGTGTGTGTGTGTGTGTGTGTGTGTGTGTGTGTGTGTGTGTGTGTGTGTGTGTGTGTGTGTGTGTGTGTGTGTGTGTGTGTGTGTGTGTGTGTGTGTGTGTGTGTGGAGCAGGAAAGCAGATGTACCTGCAGAGCCAGCGGTTTCCATCTCATGTTTTTGAGCAGAGCAGGGGTGGAGGTGAGCGTGCTCTGTGGCCGTTTCTTCAGCGTCAGGGTCACACCTGCAGGGTCCCCGCGCAACGAGTTCACTAGGTTCTTCAGCTGCCATCCCACCTGACAAACGACAACATGCAGTGAGTTTCCTCCACACACAAACGCAGACGACAGAAATAAGAAGCTGATGTTTTGCAATTATCTTCCATTTGGTATCGTAAACCGTGTAAAAAGATGGACGACATCTCCACAATAATGAAGCCAAAGCATATCGCTGGCTGCAGTAAAGGTCATAACCCCTGCCTCCTACATGTTCCTGGATGGACCAAACATCAGGTCAAATTTATGTTTGTCAATGATGGTTTTTGTCACTGAGTTAGTTCTTATCACACGGAAGTTCGGTAAATTTTACATTTTTCTGGTAGTTTATTTATTTGAGGCTATAAAAAATAGGCTGAAATGTCATGATTGACAGTAAAGACTGACTTGTAAATGGTCAAGCATGTGTATTGGCGGGACCTTGGAACCATTGCTCAACACCACTTGGACGGATCTGTAGATTCAACATGTATCCAGTTCATAAAAATGCTATATCTGCTCCTCTAGATAGAGCAGATTGAACATCTGTCGTCCTCTCTTACATGAAGAGGACAACTCCGGTCTTATTCAACCATCATATTCCAGGTGCTGCTGTGGTCGTTGTAATGATACACTACATGTGAGTCCTGATGGTTGGGACCTGAGGCACAGTCCCGAGGCCTCACGGTAATGAGGATGTTTCATGCAAAGCTAGGAGCCAAAGGGCATCTTGTACAGCTCCTGGGACGACAATCTGCGGGCGCTGTCATGATGTGGAAAGCGCAGAGTGTTGTGTGTTGTTAACAGCTGCGTGCCTTGTAAATAGTCTTTAACCCAGTTTAGATGATATTTGGCACAAAAAACATCGTGCCCAGAGGAACACTGTCTGCTGCTGAACCAAATATGCCAGGTCCAGTTTGGGGAGGAAATATCCTGTCTTGCTTGGCTGGCTTCACTGAGTTTCACTACGTCTTGTGTTTTTCCATGCAGTCGGAGTCTGGGCATTTTACAGGCAATGACCTCCCAATCACTTTGTTCCTTTCCAATCATTTTTCACTGTGACAGGCACTACACAGAGAGGGCATTAAAGAGACAGGACGACTGAAACAGCTTGAGACAACCATCTACGGCTCTGCCACCTTAAAGTTTCTGCTTTAAGGTCCTGTGTAAGATTTTGGTGAAAGGGATGTATTGGCAGAAATTAAATATAAAATAATCCTAGTGATGGTTTTCATTAGAGTGTTTCCTCTACATTGTAAGAATTGTGGGGGTTTTTTTACCATAGAATGATCCCTTTATATTTAAACACTTTATATTTACATCTGGAGCGGGTCCTCTCTACGGAGGCTGCTATGTCATTTTACCATGTTCTAGACTAAACACCCTTTGAGTTTTTAGGAGAACTGAAGGTTTCCACAGGTTCTCTTTCATGTTTTGAAGGGAAGGGTGAGGTGAGGGCATGCAGCTGCAACATGCAACTTTACCACTAGATGCCACTAAATTCTTCACACTGACCCTTTTAGGTGTTCTTATAAAACATTGTTTCACTGTTTTTTGACGTTTCATTATATTTGCCTTTCAATCTGGTGACAATCTCCAGTGTTAAACGGTTAACGTCTGGAGCATTGAAGCCTTCCCCCTTTATTGACCAATCCTGCTCCAGAAACCTATTGTTACCTGGTTATATTTATTTCTGAAATTCAGTCTAAAAATCTTTTACAGGAATAATTTGCCATTTATATGCATGTTATACAATTTCCAAAGCTTTTGCCTCACAGGACTTTTCCTTCATTCATTTTCTTCGATCTGTGGAAAATGATGCTCAAATCAAAGTTTCCCATAAGCACCGGCTGTCACACAAAATGACAGCATTTGCAGACGACTACTTTCTGACAGTTATGTCCCAAGTCATGTCCCTGCCCCTTTTTTTATTGTCCTCCAACTTTAAGCAGACGAAGGATGGATCTTAAATTATTAGAAAAACAAGCTGAACAAACAGCCGCTCTCTCAGCGTCTCAATTAGAGAAACACTGATATCTAATGTAAACATCCCTTTGCGTTGGTAATGAAGAGTCCTCCCAAAAAACAGAGAAAAAACAAACACTGATCTTAACCTAAGAATAAAACAGCAAAAATGTAAATACTGCAATTTGTTATGATATCTTTAAAAGAAAAAGAAGAAAAGAACACAGCTTTAAAATAGCTTTTTCTTTCCTTGGTGGCATCTTTTAAAAAACTATTTCTGTCCTTGCTTTTCTTTTAAGTGCTTCTCTTCTATTTTTTAATTTTGTTGTGAGAAAAGATGCTGTGAGGAATCCTGGGCCGCCACAGACACGTGTAGTGTTCAATGCAGTCATCACCTTGTTTGTCCAAACGTTTCTTCTTGGCTGATGCACAACCTTAATGTGTTGGGATCACCTGATCTTAAATTAAACAATTGAATTAAATGTATTAACAGCAGTAAAGCTGCTTATGGCAGCCATTATGAGTGAGATTGCAGTTTCGGTTGAGCAGACATGTCTGAGTTTACAGTTTGACATCACATATACTTAAGATGTCAAATTCACTCATCTGCTGCTCATTTCAGCAACATAAGACAGGACCGTGCATCACTCTGTCACGCACAACCCCTCCAGCATCCACAAGGGAACACATAATGTATGGTTCACTCCCATTCCACATACTGAAACATTGCAGTAAACACAATACAGAAATATTCACTCTACACAGTTTTTTTCTAGCTACTATAAATTGTGTATTCTACTGTTTTGTACTGACATTAGATGATACTTGGTAGGCTCTGACAGATGTCAATCATGCTACCACTTTGAAAAGCTGCTGTCAGTCAAACTGTAACTGAGAGCTGAATGTTTAATAAACGTAAATGATGGCTCGGTTTCATTTTGGCTCTTTCCAGGATGCTGGTAATGTGCAGTCATGGTCTATGTGATGGAGATCAGTGAGCTGAAAACTTGTCCGTGGATAATAAAGCTGAGCAGCGCAACTTAACACTGTTTAATGACACATGATTCCGATGGTTCATCTTTGCAGTGCATATTTAAAACAGTGGAAAAAACTCAAATTACATGTCTCGAGTGTGAAGATTTATCTTCTCAGCCAGAGACTTGGTTTATCACATCTTTCGCAAGCATAAGGTCTGTGCTTCAACCTTGGTTGCTATGGCAACTGCCACTGGGCACTGGCCATAGTTTGACCATTAGTGTCAGACATTGGACGATTGCTTTTAGGGCCTACTTGTTAGTGACCTGTATTGTGTAATACCATGTAAACTAACCAACGAGCATGACGAAAAGTCAGGGCAGGATAATGAATTCACTGAGCCATCATTATTTTATCTTTCTATGACACTTCAAAATGTCTGCTGTTAACAAAATGTTGGACAGTAAAAACAACATGCAGTGACAGTGAGAGGAAGACGTCTCTTTAAAAATGGCTGCATTCAGTGGGGGAGCTGAGAGACTGAAATGAACCTGACTTGAGCTGTGTAATTATCATACGTCTGGCTGGTCCATACACAAGCAGTCATTATTTCAAACAAAGGGTGCTATATTTAAATTGTGCAACACGGGAAGTTTTTGTTTTTCATCTGCATTGCATTTACACACGATGCTCTGTGTACTTCAGCAAAAAGCAGTTTCAAAAATATTTCAAACAATTATGGCTCAGCTGGAGTTGTTTGAGTTGAATTTGCTATGCTATACCTCTTACACTAACATGGGGCGTCCTTGTGTCTAATAAGCTTAAGTCAGCAACCATAAATGGCAAAGGCACTAGTTCAAGCCCTTTCCCCATCTTTGGTTCACTTGGTACTGCTTTTTCTTACTGTGTATCTCCACTAAAGGCATAAAGTGTCTCCAACAACCGTTAAAAAACATAAGGAAGTTTATTCATTTATTTTTTTAGGGGGTTTAGGTGAAGTGTTAGCTGTAGAGCGAGGTTATAGGGAAAGACTGACGACACTCCACTCGCAGAGGACAATTGCAGTGGACAGGTGCCCATCCAACAAACCTCCGTCCAAGACGAGACCTTTCCTGACCCAGAGAACGGACTCTATGCTGGGCAGGTATTCACTATGCACAGAGATACTTCCCTTCGCACACTACATCACACATCAGTCCTCCCAATGTTAAAAAAGTGAAAAAAAAGTTGTTGGAGTCTTTCTTGGCTATCTTCTTCAAAAGACCCGCTAACATCTGGCCTTTGTCTGCAAAGGGAAATGGATTCACTTGGTACTCACTCCCAGGTCAAACGACTCTGCAACAGCCACGTTTGTGAAGTCAATCGTGACTCACCGGGGGATATGAAACAGAAAAAAACTCCTCTACTGGCAATGGTAATGGAGTAAATCATCTTTCTTTCGGATTTATCAACGTTTAAAACCCAGTGTATACACAATTTTTGGTGTAATAAGGTATTGGACATAACCCTAACCCTAGCACTCTTGTGTGCATGACATATAAAAGACTGATCCTATAAGCAAACATTTTCATCTAGAGAAAATGTCCACATCAACAATTGATAACTACACTGCAGCTCTTTCACTTTACAGCACAGGTCCAGTGGAGCTGCAGTGGAACAGTGTGGATGTTCTGCAGCACAATGGTTATAAGGGAACAGGATACACATGCACACCATAAGCATGAGGCAAATCCAAACAAAAGCCAGCGAGCAAAGAACATGGTCTTACCACTGTCTGATGATTAACCTGAATGACTTCATCTCCAGCATGGATTTTCTTACAGCGGTCAGCCAGGGACTGATGGAGACACAGAGAGGCAGAGTCATTAACTTCTGCTTCGTTTCACTGTCATGACTGAGATGACAACAGCAAGTGACACATGTCAGTCTGCGTGTTGCACCGGGGCGAAGATCTACACAGGTGAACACAAAGAGGCTTGTACTTACTCCTTCTGTCGTCCCGGTGATGACGTGCAAACCGTCGTATGTTGATTTGATGTACATGCCCTGTGTGAAGAAGAGAGAAGGAATCTGATTCACATTTACATAACTCAGACACATGGTTCGTTTAATGCAGTGCATCCCGAGGCAGAAACACAGCCATGTGCAGGTCACACCACGGTCATGGCGTATTTGCGAATCTTAGTATTAGTTTTAATCAGCTTTCTGTGCCTGGAGTTTAAATCTAGTTAGATCTCAAATATATTTAGTAGCAGTTAAAGATATTAGTGTGTTCTATTACTTTTAGATTTCGCATATAAAATATGTTTGAATAAATATAGGAGGGTCCTTAAATATCACACACAGACCCAGCACAATCTGAATTTACATCAATAAGTGAGTATCCAATCAAATGCAGATGGAATCAAACGTGGTGGATTATTTATCTGCAAATGCTGTTTGTTTGTTGGAAAAAAAAGGAGCCAAAACTCAAAGCTTCCACTAAAAGGGGTCTAAAGTGCAGGACACACGCACACCCAGACACATGTTCTCAAACAGATGTGCATGAGTACACACACATACTGGCACAGATACACTGAAGCAGCGTGCCAGTCTTCAAGATGAATGTAAGAGGTTTATTTTTAGGCCACTTGACCCACTGTTGTGTTCAGGTTTCACTGAACGGATGAGAGAACTTCCATGCCCCCTGCTAGCATTAGTGGGGGGAGGTGGGGGAGGTGGGGGGGGGCGTACCGTGGCCCCAAGCAGGGAGCTTGTGTGTGAGTGTAGGTCAGTGCTGATGGACAGTTGGTGGCAGAGGGAACGAGTGTCCTCTTTTCTACCTAACACGGTATCTACTATCTTCAGTTGCTCCGAAAAAGGAAGTGCACACACAGCCGGTTGTTGATTTGCACATTTTAGCTGTTCATATTTTAACATGCACAACATGCTCATGTCATGTTGCCTTGCAGCAGCTGACTCACGCTCTCCAACCCAGTTTTGGAACAGCTACTTTTGACCTTCATACGATACCAGACAGCAGCCACAGTGTTTAGGGTTTATCTCAATACTTTTACTTTTTTGGAATGTGAAAAGAAACCACAACTGATGTTTAAAGTGCCAATATAAAAAATTGTAAAAGCCACTTCCAGACACAACATACTAGATACTGTGGAAAACAGTTAACAGCAAGGTATTGAGATTAACCCAAGCAATAGGGACATGTATCTTTGTCTGTTTCTTTTATCGCTTTGTTTTGCAATTGTTTTAAAGTGATGTTGTATTATTTTATTTGTTTTTTTTGACTCTAGATTTTGTATTATTTCATTTTAAATGCTATTGTCGTACATTTATTATATTATTTTTGTTGTGTTTGATGGTTTATATTCCCTGTATTTATTTGTAGTTTTTGTAAAGCACTTTGTCACGGCTGTTTTGAAAGGTGTTACACAAATGAGGTTAAAATAATACTTAGTTGTAAATTGATTATTATTATCATTATTATTATTGCATTTTTTTATCTGTGAATTAAAACAAAAGGACCATCCAAAACCATCTGCATGCTGTGAAACCACTGGAGGCTGATGAGCACATTTGTTTGTTTTTTGTAATTTAGGTCAACTGACTTGACCCTTTGAGTAAAACTAAAAGTGGCTTTGCCGTTTGAATCAAAGAAGATAGGGTTTAACAAAATGTAAGATTTCTAAAAGTTTTTAACAAATCAGAAGTGAGTGTCATCTATCTGTGCACTGAGTGAGACACGCGCCGCGGGGTAATTTGCACAAGCCAAGTTTAAATCAAACACAAGTCAATAAGCTGTCAAGACTCATTCTGCTGAGATTTCTGTAATTAGCAGGTTTCACCATCATCCGACCTTATAAATACTTTTGTTCTTTTCCTGTGTTCATTTAATCAGACCTCGAAACAATTTAACATTCTAAGTTCATTAAACAAAAAATAGTGAAAAGTTAACTGAAAGCCCATGTGCTAGAACCACCTTATATATTATTGTGTTTACAATAAGGGATGTGCAGTCGGGGCAGTGTGACACCGTTGAGAAATTCAAAGCTTCAATCACCAACAGTTTTTTTTGTTTAGCAGCAACTCAACATGATTGGATGGTCAACTCCATACATCTGTCTTGATTATTGATATAATTTTATTATCTACATTGTTAAATTTGGGTCATAAGATGACATTTGCAAAAGATGTTGTGGTATTTATCTCTTAATTTGATCTATGGAAACTAAAATTATAAAATATTTCAGTGAAACAGAACACAGTGAACTTTAAAGACAATACTTTGGCTGTTGTATTTATTTAGGTGGAAAATTATCAATTATCAATTAAATTAGTTGACTTTGTGATTGCACAATTTAATAAAAAGAAGTGAAATCTATACTCTACTATTTTCTGCCTTTGGGTTGTTCTCTCTGAGCTTGTTGTTGTTTCCCATAGTGAAGGAGATTTAAAAAATACTAAGAGACCCGAAGCGGAAGGGGAGCTGAATGTTGCACGAGGCACAAGACCAATGGCAGGTTTAAACCTCTTTATATAGTCTATGGTTTAAACCCACAATCGGCATCCAGTGAGTTAGACTATGGTTATTTATAACATTAAGTCCAACATAAGGTAGGCTGTGCAGTAAAACTATGGCTGAAGATGTATTTTACTCAATAACTATTATATCATAGCTTCTTCACTTATCCCTATACATCCAATACAATTACTAAATTTTTCTAGTTATATCCGACTGCTTCCTACTCAATGCCCATTTGTTGTTGTTTAATTATTCATTGAAATTACTATGTAATCAATCAGCCTGTATTTTATGATATATTGTATATCTGACATTGATAATTTTCTCTGTAACTGAAATCCTCTTAAGGGAGGGATCTTCAGCCATTGAAGCACATTTTTTCTGAAAATATTTTGTGGGTTTAGATGAATCATTTACTCCAAATAACTGCTTTAGTAAGACCACATAAACACACAGAGCTTCCTCTCAGGACACACTGAGACAAGAAACTCCCAGAAGATGAGTGTGGTTCTCCCAGTCTCACTTAGGCAGAGTCTTACCAGTCCTTCAGTGGATTTTATGTTGGGTAGCTGCACCACCTCCAGATGTGCAGCCTGGGACACCATGGGATCCGAGGACAGAGAGATAATGTGGTCGCACACTTCAGACAGAGTTTTACACTGGGGACGACACATTAGGGAAGATTACAAGATTGAAATGGGAGCATTATAAAGTCCACTTTATAAGATAGGGCAGAATAGCGTTGGCAACTCACCACATGCAGGATTTTGTTTTCTGTTTCGTACACAGAGCAGTCCTGTGGAACGAGCACAGAGCACTGTTACCACAGGAGAATGTGTCAAAATGGAGTTATTATTGGCATTTCTGCTGTAGGTGGATATAAGCAAAAACAACAAAAAAAGGAAAAACGAGCTGCTTGGCACCTATAACCCCCAACACTCCCACACAGGCACGCACAAACACAAAACAAATGAATCACCAATGCGGAGGCATGTCTCTTTCTCTCTATTTCTTCCTCAGTGCCTGTCATCCTCTCTCTCCCTTCAACTCGTTCCTTTTCTGCCTCTTTCACGCCCACTTTTGAATTTTTCCCACCTGAACCTTTCACTTAACTCCTAATAAACTTATAAAGACCAAGCTAAAACTTTTTTTATGGATAAGTCCTGAAAATACATGTATAGTTATAATGTTATAATTATATAAAAATGTATGCACACAGATAATGACGTTCATTCCGTCTCTTATCAGGGATCAGCCGACCTGAAGGAGTTGTATACATAATGCATATTGTAAATTACATTTTCACTGTTTAAATGGATTGCAGAATTTCCCTTTATATATGTTCTGTTGTTTGAACTCTTTACTAGTGTTTGAATATGTATTTTTATATTAAATGCAAAGTGTGCAAAATTTTGTATCATGTACAGAAATGTTTGATACTATTGAATATATCATAGTTGTACTTGTGCATAAGTGTGTTTAATAGCAGAGGCAATGTATAATGCATTATGGGATCACCATAATATTCTCATGCAGGGAAAAAGGTTTCTATTTCCGGTGGAGGTATTTGGATCTCGCTGTTGTTTTAGGATTAAACTTTTTTTTTACAGAGTTTGGACAGATTATAATGTATTTTCTATCATACAATTTATTTACCTGTTGTACAATTGTGGTGAGCTCCAGACACAGCTGGATCACATTGTTCCTGGTCAGGGAGTAATCCGCCACGGCAGCGAACGGAGATCTGAAAAAGAAGGAGCACCTGGAATGAACCATTAGATCATTCTTCCTTTGAGACTAAATCACTGTTCAATCTGTGGGATTATTTCCAAACAGAGTTGTGTGCATGAGTACCCTAAGATTTTAGAATCTAATACAAGATTCAGGGATTAATAAATTAGATGAAACCAAATAAACTCATTATATATGAGAAAAGCCAACAATAGCTTCCACTGAAGACCACATGTGGAGACTAATACACAAAATAATTCCAACCGCATAATATTGACACTGGTCATCAATCGTGCATTTTCAAATTAAAATAGAGGATAAATGTGTTCTGTATTTGTGTTGTATTTGACTCAGAATGGGTGCTCCAGAATATGGCTGCAACTTTTCAGTTATTCTGTTGAATGTTGTCTGCTTTGAACTTTAAAAATCATCAAACACACACACACAGACAGATGAAAACACACACAGGCCCGATCCCACAGAGAAGCAAAGGGATAAAGCAACATATTAATAGACTTGCTCTGTGCCTTTTTGGCCATCCTGTCAAAATACTACTTATATAAGGCCCTTACTCATCTTTTCTTGTCAGCTGATTGGTCATGGACATAACAATAAAAAAAACAGAACCAGTCTGTTTTTGATAAGAATTGAAGTTTCAACAAAACGCTCCAAGAACCAACACATAAAGCCACATAAACAATATTTCTTTGCCTTTTTTGAGGCAAGTTTTTCTTCATTTAATCTTCTACACGACAGCAAGCAGTGTTTTTTTCCAAACGACATAATATGTAAAGCAAATATAAAATTCAAAAGGTTCCTCATATCAAGTTGAAGCCAGCGACAATTACTTAAAAGTAAGCATTTAAGATAAACTGTAGGGCTTAAATCATGCCTAAGGATCAAATATTCAACATACAAGGTGCAAAAACCAGCAATGCCGCTGTAAACTACAAAACCTAAAGGGAAAACTTTGTGCATGAATGTATCAGTGTGTGTATTTCTATGTGTTTTCAGTGCCTTTTAAGATGTTTACATGTGTTACAGATGTGCACCTTTTTGCAAATCTCACCTGTCCAGCCACGCCAGAAGGCTTTTGGCCGCAGCGATCAGGTCCACCACGGAGGTAAGGAAGTCATTGGGAAGCTTGTGGGTGGCTCGGCCATCGTAGTGGCCGCTGCGTCGCCTGCCTGTGATGAAGTTCTGCAGGTTCTTGGCAGATGCATTCAGCTTATGAGAGAGTGTCTTCAGATTCTCAGTCTCCAGGCCATAATTCTGCAGGAGAGAGGACAGGTCAGTTCACTCTGTTTGTTTGTGGTGACTCTGCTCTGTGGAGTACAAAGACCACAGGCAGAGCAGCCCACCTTGTCCAGTGACACAGATGCCGCTGATATGATGAACATGTGAGGAAATAAGACCAGCAGCCCATCCACTTAGCCCCGGCTCTCCTCCAGCTGTCACTTTGCATGTCTAGGAATCGTGGAACACTCTTTACCCTGTACGGCAAACTGCACGTGCAGGCCTGTGGGCGTCAGGGTTTCTTGGGAGGAGAGAGCGCGGCAGGAGGGCCACTAATCATATTTAATACAGCAGGGCCTGAGAGACTTTAAACTAAATCCCAGTTACATAAGGAGCTTTGGGGCTGAAGCAGGGCCCCCCCGTGCGGCGATGCAGGATGAGAGGACTTTAGATTCAGATTGCATCTGTGACCTCGGCCCGCTAAATCTCCATCCAGTCTCTCTATGTCTCTCTTAGGCGAACAAACACCCATCTTCATCGCTTTTCCACCCGCTTACCTTCCTTCCTACTTCTCCTTCTCCCTTCATCTTTCCTCAGCTTTTATATTCCCTCAGTCTAAGAATTCAGCTCAGTGCGTCACGCCTTTGAAAACACTGGAGACTTTTGTATTAAAGCAGCAAATTGGTATTTCATGCTCTGTGTTGTCCTTTGTGAGTACAAATAAAAACAGGGTCTGGAGAGGAAGGAAAATAAAGCATCTGAAGAAATGAAACGTTCAAACGATATAGTTAATGTACTAGAAAAATCTTTGTACGTTTACATTTACAGGGACATAAATACTCAATTAAGATAAATTATACCCCTACTATATCAAAAGGACAGTACCTGCTACAACGGGAATGAATAAGTAGATGACAGGTTGAATAATTGTTAAAAAAATGTATGTATTATATATTTTCCAAATATCACCTATTTTAGCTTCTGAAATATGAGGATGTGCTGCTTCTCTTTGTTCTTCTTCTGCTCCTTAACTCTGTGAAGGTTTTTTTTGTCTCCTGTTATTATCCTGAGCTGATGTATAGCGAGCAAAACGACTCACTTTTCTTAAAAAAAGACATTTAGATTGAATTTAATTGAATTTGCCTCAACAAACCTGCAGAATTATCAATGAGACAGGCTCTTTGAACATCACATGGATAAGTAACATTTTCTTTTACAACAAAAAAGCTCACAGTAAACAAAACATTGCGGATATGGCCAAATCCTGGGTGTCTATCTGAGGTGAAACTGATGATTTCTCTGTATTTCTATCTCTTGGAGCAAAACACTTCTCAGCCATTAATATCTGAGTAAACATTTAAATATTTATCGACAAATTTACAGATCTATGGACGCATTTACAGATTTGTCTACACACGTACAAATCTCATTATAGGTTTACAGATTTTTTACATGTTTGCAAATCTGATTACACACAAACACAGATCCTGTACAGATTCTTGTACATGTTTTCAGGTCTCAGTGAACATTTTCTGATTCAGATTTTCTGAGTTTATGCATTTTAAAATGTCGGATTTGGGAAAAACATGCAAAGATAAACACAGACGTAAGAAGTACTAGGTTCCACGGCGGAGGAAGAAACTCTCATGACCAAGACGTTTATGGGCCGCTGTTTTCTCTGTCGTGACCTGGATCACAGAGGTCACAGAGGTCACAGGGGTCACTTCAGAGGCACATGAAGAAAGTGTTTACAGCTTTAATATTATTCTCCAACTCTTTCGGCTGCACTTCAGTGTAATCAGCAGGACAGCGGGCTGTCGTGCCGACACACACACTAAACTTGTGTTTCTAGGATGAAGAGCAGAAATGAGTTGGAGAGGAGGCTGTAATCCATGTCAGTGCTAATGACAGCTGCAAGATTTGCCTGTGGAGGATATTTTGGCCAGATTATAAACTCTGCTAGATTTGCTGCAATGTTTAAACATTGAGGCCTAATGCAATTTCCCCTCTGTTGTGAATTCGTAAGCTCTTAGTGATACTTGTAAGAATGTTATATCTATTTTGATTAAGCAATGACTTTGCGGGTGAAAACTTTGGGCTTAAATATCCAAATGATGACACTAACAGGACTAAAGAAACAACGTTATTTTGTAGCTTGATCCCGATACTTTTACTCGATGAGCTGGGGAGGCGACAAATGTGCCACAGAAACATTATTTGACAGCGCTGGAGCGACACTCTCTGAAGTGACAGTAGAAAGCAGTGGTGCCACAGCAGGGGACTCACCAGCGCACAGAGCAAGTCCACAGCTTCCAGTACGAGCTCCTGGTGGCCGATCCGGGACACCCCCAGATCCTCCAGCTCCTGGTGGGTGATTCGCAGCAGCTGGTCCCCTCCTACTTTCTCCTTCTCAAAGGTCTTGATGTACTGCTGCAGGCAGTCGTCCAGGCCTGAGAGATCCACACGGAATGACAGGAAAAATACTTTGAGTACAAGGCAACAAGATGATAAGTCTGCTGGCTGGTGATTTCAGGACTTTATTTGAATGACATGCTCTAACTGGGCTGCATATCGCCTTCAATGCCAGAAACGGTGCTGTAACTGTGAAGTGTCAACACGGCATGCCTCTTTTGTGTGTGTGTGTGTGTGTGTGTGAATGTGTCCATATTGGACAAGGAATCTGCACTTTTCCTCTACATCAACAGAGCCAATAGAAAATATTCAGCCTTAAACTAGAAAATGTTTTCAACCGTGTAGGAGGAGTGTGTCAGTGCTCAGCTTGTTTTGCATCTTTCACTTTTGAAGCAGAAGTGAAGTCTTTCGGTAAATCAGTTGATGAAGTCCAGCCGACTACAGGACACAGACTGATTCTGCATCTCCTGTCTGCAACGAGGCTTTTTGTTTAAAAAAATAAATAAAGTGTTTGCATTACTTTCGTCTAGGAGGTTGTGTTTTAACCTCTGTCCATTTGTCGGTTGGTTATTTTCTTTGTGAGCATTACGCAAAACTGAACGGATCTGAATGAAACTTGGAAGGACAGGACATGGGCCACGAAATAACCCATTCAACTTTGTATCTTTGTAATTCATGGACTTTGATCAGAATCAGGCACATTTATGAAATAGATATCAACCGTTTGAGTCTTAATTGAATCAAGGAGAAAGAGGAATGAACTCTCCTGAGTTCTATTTTAACTGAAAATTGTTATTGCAAGTGTTGGTACAGTAAATACAGCTGGTCATCATTCAATCGGGAACTCTTGGAGAAGAATAGCATCACACACTCAAATCCTCGACAACGGCCGTGAGAGACTTTCGTTTAAAGGAACTTCTCTCCGACATAATTACATTGCATCTGCCCTGATCATGTAGAATTACGTTGAAACCAAGGACATTGGATGAAGTTACAAATAGACCCGACATTTAGATTTTTCCTCTGTAAACACATTTCGATTTGATAACTGATGTTTCTGCATCGGGGTTTCTTGACTGTTATAGTTTTTACAGTTTTATCCACTTTCAAATCAAGAAAACACACAAATTAGTTGCAAAAACAATCGCTCATTTTTGTGTATGTCATAGGTGAATGTCACTAGAGAGTGCTCGGCATGCTAACTGGCCCTCCCCTTAGCAGTGGAGACAGAGAGTAGCCTTTGTCAGGAGTATTTTCTATACACTCGGTCTGTTTCTATTTTCTCAGTAAGAGAGGGACACACACACACACACAACTCCATGCTCATCTCGTCTTTTCATCGCTGCGGACCAATCATGTACATGTGACACGGGGCTGTGCCTAAACCTGATCAAGCATTCACATCGGGTTGAGCTGGCAGCTAAATGTTAGAGGGGAAAACATAGGGAGTTTCATGGCTTTGCATAAAATTTAAAGGCTTAACTAATCAGCCTCTTTACCAAGTTAATTGAGACTCATTACATCAATGAAAGTATACCCCCTGTTGCCATAGGAACCATGAAGCAGAGCTTTGGCAGGGATTCTCCCCGACCACGGGACAGAATAAAGAAATAAGTGAAGAGAGGACAGGACGCGTTCCAAAAAGTGGCTGTGTGGCAGCATGAGACATCTCGCCCGCTTAGCTGTCTGCTGATTTCATTAAGTCACACAGGATTTTACATTTCTAAATGTCACTGTAGAGGATCATGTTTCACTACATTGACAGGCGCTGTACAAATTAAGGTTACAGCTATAATTCAAAGTCTCAAATGAATGCTGTTCACAGAGTTCGGTGGGCTTGAACTGATCCTCGATATCTTGTTACATGACTCTGCTCTTTTAAAAAAGAGAGTGGTGCCATGTAAAGCCTTTCCAGATGGAGAATACTTTGTTGATTGCACTGAGCAATCTCCACTACATCAGTTTTGCTGTCCATTTCATTCAGATTATCCAGCACGCTGGAGATGGAAATTAAAAGCGCAGCCCTGACACGTCCCGATCTGCATTCGAGATAATCCGCTGGTAATGTGAAGTAAGAGAGATGTTATGGCTGTTAGCATTGTTATAATGTCATTGATCACTGTCTGTTTGTGTGCGTGTGTCTGTGTGTGTGTGTGTGTGTGTGTGTGGGTGAGGGTGGGTGGGAGTTAGACAAGGAGCGAGAGCACAAAGATGAAACTGATAGAGCTCACAACACATGAATTATACTAATGCACACCGTCATAAAGAATTGAGCTATTACACTAAGCCTGCATTACAATAGTGACAGCATGAGTAATATGTGTTTGCACGGCCACTGTGCACTTGTCAAGAACACATCTTCAGTCAAAGCAGGAATTCCTTTGTGTTTTTTTTGAGACCAGAATCTTTTCTTAAAGGCGGCTTTGTCACAGCTGGGAATGGAGCTTATTCAAACACACACACACACACACACAAGGGGGGGGGGGGCGCACAACATGATTGTGGGAAGGTCACAGAGGCCCCTATTTGGCCTCCAGTGACATCACCAAGCGGTATACTAATAGTGGGAACCGTGAATGCTTTGGGCAAAATGCTGCCGTTCCTTAGGAGCTCTCATGAGGCGAGAAAGGATGGGAGACACCCCCTCCACCCAGCCACCATCACCACCCCCATTCCTTCTCTCTCTCTCTCTCTCTCTCTCTCTCTCTCTCTCTCTCTCGCTCTCTGTGTCTCGCAGTGCCACTCTGTCCCTCACTTTAAATTACCATTACTGGGCTCAGGGCACAGGAATTGTCTCTGCTCCACTTGTCAGATGTGGGACACTGAAGAGCCCTCGCTCACATCTCATCTCCGCTCCTTGCTCCCTGCATTTCTCACAAGTGCTATAAGCTTATGCACCCATCTTCTCCACATCTCACTTGAACTGCTGTGGTCATTCTGTCTTTGCCTTTCTCCAAATCATCCCCCGTCCTCCCAGTGTGTCCAAATGCAAAAACACAGTGCTTAAAAAGGCCGCATCACATTCAAGTACAGCTTGTAAAACACAACTCCTGCTGAAAGAGGTCTGATCCTGGCAATCATAATATGTCTGATCCAGCAGAAAAAGGCCTTCGGGCTTAGAATTATGAATGTGTGTGTGTGTGTGTGTGTGTGTGTGTGTGTGTGTGTAAGTGTGGGTGTGTGTGTGTGGGGGGGGGGAGGCAGTAAAGATTACTGTATACATGTGTACATCTTATCTGGAGCATCTCCGAAGGGCTGTGGCCTGACACGTGAGCACATGGCTCAGCAAAACAACACAACACGCTGCTGAAACACTTACATTGCTCCCAGTCAAACACACACACACACACACACGGCCCCTTCTACTGAGTTCAACATTGAATCACGTGCCATGATGATTTTTTTTTTTAATGCAAACAGACAAAAAGCAGCTAATGAGTAATATGTGCCCTGAAAGTATCCAGACAGGTTGGTGTGGTCCACTGTGATTCGTGTTTGCAGTGATGATGCAGACGTTGCTCTGAGGAACTTTTATGAGTCATTAATTTTAACAGCTGCACATTAATATCTATAAATCCAATAAATATCCCGCTGAATGCCCAGACCTCAACAGCAACTGGCCTTAAAAGTCTGTTTTTATAAAACTGAAATGTGCATGTGTCTTTCAACCTCTTTATTCTGCTGCATGTTTCCCAAACATTAAGGAGGTGTTCTCATTCAAATGTTGCAAATGTACTCTTAAAAGACTTATGGGCCTCGCATTATATTCCAGTACAGAATTGGGAGCTTTTCAAACTGTCTAATCTAGTCTTAGGCCTGCATGACGCTATTCCAAGTCAGCTGTGACTTCTTAAGGACTTGGGGCATCTGTGGATCCACATATTTTGCACAGATGGCTGTACCATATGAAGCAATGGATCGAAATGATGTTATCCATGCACATAAAGACCCTGAGCTCACATCCAGAGAGAGGGGGTGGTTGATCATTTGGGGGCTGGATCCCTCCTCTGTGTTTGTCAGCCTCCTGCGTGAACAATAACCACCACCGCAGGACAATAGAGGGTCTTTTGGGGCGTTTTGTGCCATTTGAGTGCGTCAGGCTGAGCTGTGTGTGTGTGTGTGTGTGTGAGGACAAGTCGTCTCCACGTTGTGAGTGCGCGGCAAAACAGATCGATCGAACGATTTAAGGTTGTAATTAAAAGGCTCCGGGAGGCAAAACACCCCGAGGCTCAGCAGGTGTTTTGTTCTACCCGGGGCATCTCGCAGCGCAGGCAACAGCAGACTGGCCTCAGTGCAAAGCAGCGGGTCTGCTGATGGGTTGTTATTTCTGTTCGGCCAGCGTCGTGAGTCAAAGCCCTACCTTTCATCCAGTCCACCACTTGACTGGAGCTCCACTTGCTCACAGGCTCCATCACCAGAGCCATGGGTAGAAGTTTGGCGTGACAAAAGAAAGAAGAACACACCCAAACAATCCCTGCACACCCCCACTCGTCCGATCTCAGAAAATCAAAAAAAAGGAAAAAATTCAACACATGGATTCTGCTCAGCTGAGGTCGGGTGTTTACAAACAAAACGGGGGTAGGTCCATCAGGTCCGAAATCAAATGTCGCTTTAAGGAGCCGGAGCGCAGCCCAGCGGACTCGTGCACATTCCTGTGCACTCGCTTTGCTCACAGAGACCTCCTGCACTTGTCATTCACGTCAGGCTCAGAGGAAGTGATGCTGCTGGTGGGTCGCTGCTGCCCGAGCCCCCTTCCAAAACACGTCCCTGTACCATCCAGGGGAGAGGAGGAGAGCAGCGCACAGGCTGACGGTCATCCTGCTGTCTGGAGAGGCTGGCTGCGCTCTGAGCATCCTCCCTCCCTCACACACACAAACACACACACACACACACACACACACACACACACACCAACACACACACACACACACACACGCAAACAGGCGCGCAAACACACACTCATAGACATGGAGTCATAGTCCTCAGCATGCGAAGTGTGTGTGTCTGTATGAGGCGCGATTAGTGCCACAAGGCTGGTGGGTGTAATCTGAGGAGGGGTTACACCGGATATTGGTGACAGGACGTGGTGAATGAAAGAGAAAAGCCAGTTGAAGTAGACGGGAACTAATAAATATTGGTCCCCTACACAAGTGTGATTTAAAATTTACTGAGAAATTGGGGGGAAATTTTCCCAAAAAAATCCTTATGCTTCAATGTTGAAAGTAGACACAACTTTGCGGGATCCATGCCAACATTTTATAGGCACCTTTGTGACTCATACCACATCCTTACCCCAAGTTCTGTTGTAAACCATCCAGCAATTTCTGCGTTATCTTGCCAACAAACAAACAGACAGGGGTCAAAACATAACCTCCTTAGCGTATGACAACACTCTGCATAACAGTGCAGGCTCGATGAAGTAGAAGGTTATGACCAATTGTTGACATGACCAATCACAACAAAGTTGACCAGCTGACCGATCAGAGCAAACTGGGCTTAAAAAGCCAGGAGCTAAAACAATTGATTCAGACAAAGGCTGAAGTTTAAGAAAGTAAATCCTTTCAAGTAATAAATACAATGACATGAAGACATGATGCATCCCAAAATGTCCACCCTATTGATGCCATGGGTGAAGCAAGATGGAAGCACTGCAGCCATGGAGAGGGCCCAAGATCTATGCAGTTGCTTTTGGTATATTTTAAAGGCACAAACAGTTGCACAAGTTCAACTTTCGAAATGCACAAGGGGTAGCATTAAAGATGAGTTAATGTAAACAACAGTTTTCCTCCTGACAACAACATACACAATGAATAAATGCTTCATCCCTTGTGCACTGCCTCCCTTCCAATTCCATGGGCACTAATCACCCCTCATACTACCACTGTTTCCTGCTGCCGCCTTTGTCACTGCTCAGCCTCCATCACACAAAGCGCAGTGTGGTGGAAACTCGTTGGTGTCTCGGCCGCCAAAGAGACGAGGATTCTGCTGATTCTGGTACAGTTTCATGATGTAAACATCAGCTGCCTGATCACTTATGACATACCTGCCAGTAAACTGGATGTCAAATCATATAGATCAATAGTTAAATATTATTGACTTCCAACAAATCATACATTCTTTCACTAGAATAACTTAACAATTATTCAAGAAGACAAAAGCTGTGGTTTATTCAGCTCATATCAAGTCAATAAGCTACACTGAAATCATAATACCTCCAGAGTGACTAAAGAGCATGACAACCAGGATTTCACCGGTGAGAAGTGTTGCCTATAAACAATGCAGCAGAAAGCTCAACAGTGTTCGTTCTGACATCAGGATAATCAATAATCATGAATAAATACTGAGTCATACAATGTGAAGCTGGATAATATGTTCTCTCTTAGAAATGGAGTAGATACAATTATGATACACAAGCAAATGCTCTGCTCTTATAGCAGCTGTAGACTTTTTTTTTAGACTGGTATAATTCATATTTTGCAGTAGAAGGATATTGCAGTGCTGCTCTGGCCCTGCACACAAACACTCACAGTAGTCGGAGTTACATTTGACATAAATCTCGTCTGACTGCAGCGCCACAATATGAAGGTGGATATATTTCTCTTGCTAAGGGAATCAATAATTCATTTATTTTGTAAATATTAAGGAAATAACTGTTCTAATGATAGTGAGTCCTTATTAATGGTAAAATTACATAAATTGAATATTTATTTACTGTCATAATAACCTCCAGCAAAATACACTTTTGTAATGAAAAGAATCATTAGCTACTGTGCTTCTCCTCTATATTTGTCAAAATAATGTTTACTAACACATTCAGCTATTATCATTCGCAGACTATACTATAGCTCATGAAATGGGACTCTAAGTTATTGATACAACTACCGAGAATTATTCCAACACTTCTTTTAAATTCTGTACATGATGGACAAGTATAAGTATAGATAAATAAATAAATAAAAGTTTCTTCTGTATTTCTACATTTATTTATTTCTACATTTCAACATTCATTTTATTTATCAAAACATTTGGCCTTGTTTGGCCTCCATGTTAAGGCAGCAGATATAACGAAGTAATGCATAATGTACTTAACACAATAATATTACATTAGAAGAGGATCTTTTCTGTGCAAGTACTTTTACTTTTGATAATGATTTAGATTTTTGCAGCCTACGAAACTGCTTGCCATGGAGCACAGGTTGCTGTGTGGTACTTAAAGTTTCATCTATGTAAAAGATACATATTATAAAAATAATACAATAAAACATTGTTTTATATAAAATAAAGAGTATCTATTCCACCTGACATTAGAGCTCCTCCAGAGGAGGGGGGCCCCTTGAGGAGCTCTCATGTTTGAGTGCATGTTATTCATTTTCTGAACCACTAGGGGGCGTAACCTGTTTTATGTTTTATTACAAGAAGAAGCCGAAGAAGAAGTACAGGAAGAAGAAGTAGAAGAAGAAGCAGAAGAAGAACAACAACCAGAAACATTACATTTAAGGTCAGTCGGTTTCTACTCTATTTAATTACAAGTAATAATAACATGCTGATACGTGTCATTTACATCTATGGCCGCTGACAGTGTTCGGTCTCAGACGTCAAGGCGGAAGGTTAAAGTTCAAATAAGGAAAATGTCAAAAGTCAGATAAGATCGTGTCCGTCAGTTACACCCCTTCAGTCTGTGACATGTAGTTTATTACATGAGATAATGGCGGGCAGGCTGCACACATGTCTCCTTACATCGGGTGAATACACCTGCAGGTTCACTGTGTAATCTGGGAGGAATATTACCTGTTTATATGAGGCCTATGACTAAGGTTATTACACCGGTTTCAAAAGGGAGTCACATTTAATACAAGGGGTCAAAGGTTGACTATTGTACAGGAGAAGACAAACAGTACGACATAAGGTTTACTGTCCCTCTTTCTCAATATGTGAAGAACATGTTTAACATCCATAAAACTTTACTGTAACTCTGTAAAAAGCAAAAAGTTACAGAGCATTAGTTAATCTTTCTGTTCTTAATCAACCATAAAGTGTGAGACACTAAACTCTTGTTATTCCACTCAGTTGGAAGTTCGAGAGAACGGAATACCGTGAAATACTCCATGCACCTACAGAAACTGAAACAACAATCATTAAGGGAATGTTGTAATGTTTAATGTTCAGCTGATTAAATAATCCTTATAGCTTGCAACAAGTATGTGATCGCACTTTGTTTGCAATCAAAGGATTGTGAGTCTGTTTTTGTTTTTGTACATTCAAACTGAGCAATCATAGCTCACATACAGAATGTGAGCTATGTTAGCCATTTTCATGTTTAAAGTAAATGGACATGAACTTTTTGACTAGGTATTGCATTAACAGACTCAATACACTGAATCCTGAATGTGTCCCGATATATAATTTGAGGACTGATATACTGATGTTTCCTCCATGTTTACTCCTCTTCACATACAGACAGGTTACAGTCCAGAGACTGTCCCTGGAAAACAAGAAGTGATCACCGCTCACATGCTCGTCATGTTAGCCTTTGGCTGACCTGCTCAGTGACGTAATGGAGGACGCTGAACCGGTTGCGATGGCCATGGGGTCAGAAAGCTCTTCCGTCGGGGATCCAGTGTCTGTTAGAGGACAACAGATTGTGTCAAATGAAGACGACGATCTCTACTACATCCCTGAGAGAAGACCGTCTCTGGACCTCGGAGAATGGACAACAAGTCCAATGGATACCAGCCACAGGTAATGAAGAAGAAATAGGAAAATAACAACTTGTCTCTGTGATGATTCAGTATGTCTTATGTGTGTCTTGCACACTTTTTGTTATTAGGCGATCAAGCAATTAAACAATTGCCCTCCTTCTGTTTTTACAGGCATCATGTGGCCCGGGCCCGATCTCCAGTTCTGAGCTATACATCACTGGCATCTGAGGAAGGCTCAATAGAAATGGGTGATGGAGATGGATCTTCCACAAGGTACAAACAGGACAAAGTAATCAGTCCATACATTCATCACATTAAGCAGCTGTGCCTAACAATATACTGTAGCTTATATTGTATCCATGGAAGATGTAGTGACATCTTTTAATTCTAACACAAGCCCCCTTGTCTGTCTGATTTTAGGATCCAGCTGGAAAGATCAGATTCGTTCTCCAGCTCCTACTCCTTCGACAGTGACGATTGTGAAAAGATAAACCTCAAGTAAGAAATATGGCAAGACACTTAAACGTCTGTGCGTGTGTGTGATTACACTACATTTGTTGCCTGACACTAAAAACATGTTTAAATCTCTCCACTCCAGATCCAAAAGCATTGATGATATGGTATCAGGACCTTTTGTCACACCTGAGTTCCTCCAATCCCAGAGTGAGAGCAGCCACCCTTCTCTGACGGTGGCCTTCACCTTGAAGGTCAGTCTATCTTCACCTATTGTTTGTAATAGATTGCATACCAAACAACTTTCAATTTACAACAACAACGCTGAATTTCATCTTTCTTTTGGAATCAGGCCATCTTTGATAGCCTTAGGAAGTTGTCGTCGGGAGCTTTCAAGACTTTCAAGATGATGCTGTGGAAGCATTACCCGCAGACGTTCAACACTCCTCCCCAGGACATGGACATACTGAACCTTGTGGACCGGCTGCTGGAGTGTTACGGGCTGGACGGGTCTTTGCAGATCACCAAAATCGTTCTCGGGGAGATGGGGGAAAAAAAGATGGTTGATTGTCTCGAGACTTTGTGTCTCAGACGTAAGTTCACTCCTCTAATGTCTTCATGGCTAAATACTGTTAATTAAATCTTAATATAACAC
This sequence comes from Limanda limanda, assembly GCF_963576545.1. Classification (NCBI taxonomy): domain Eukaryota; kingdom Metazoa; phylum Chordata; class Actinopteri; order Pleuronectiformes; family Pleuronectidae; genus Limanda; species Limanda limanda. Next base: position 17,075,930 of record NC_083649.1, read on the forward strand.
ACATTTACCTTTTTTCAGATGAAGTACGTCACGACTTATGTGCGAATCTGAAGAAGAAGTATGGTGAAGTATGTGAAGATATGGCCGTGCAGGAAGAGAAGAGGCCATTTGACGACATCTTCACTGACCTCTACATAACCTCAACATGCGATAACGGCCCAAATATTGATCATGAGGTCATGACCATAGAAAAACTGGACAGCAACCGGAATGAAAAGCAGCGTCTTTCCACAAAGGATATTTTCAACTCTGAAAGGCCGGAGTACTCCAACACAAAGTTACTGTTGATGACTGGAGTGGCAGGGTCGGGGAAGTCAATGGCGGTCAGAAGGTTAGTCCTGGATTGGATTGAAGGGCGTTCCCACCAACACGTGTCTTTTTTGTTTCCTCTGCCGTTCAGGGAACTCAAACAGTTTGAGGATTCCACAGCCTCCTTTTTGGAAATAATACAAAAACTCTACCCAGAATCTAAAAAACTGAGAGATGAGGACTATAGATGCGAGGACTGCAAAATAATGTTTGTCTTTGACGGGCTTGACGAGTACAATGGGACGCTTGACTTTGAAAACACTATGCTTCTCAGCGACCACACAGAGCCCACCACCCTGAACGTCATTGTGGTCAACCTCCTCAGAGGGAGGCTGCTCTACCGCGGCCTCTTCCTGGTCACTTCTCGGCCGCAGGTAAAGCCCTGCATCCCCTGGGACACGCACTATGATGAGATCGAAGTGCGTGGATTCTGTGACCTCGAAAGGGAGGAGTTCTTTAGGAGGAGATTTAAGGACCCAGGTCAAGCAGACAAAGTTATTGCATATATCGAGTCTTTCAGAACCCTCCGCATCATGTGCCACCTGCCCTTGTTCTGCTCACTGGTTGCTGATGAGGGGTATCGCATTTTTAGAGAACAGGGGCCAGGGGCAGAGCTGCCCAGGAGTATCACCTACCTGTACACAAAGCTAGTGCTAGTGCTCACACGCCAGCATCGTATATTGAGAGCTCCAGATTTGAGCCTGGAGGAAGAGAGAGACTTCCTTATGAAACTGGGAGAGTTGGCCTTCAACATGTTGGAAGGAGGCCAGTTCAAAATCACCAGGCCCAACTGGAAACACACTGGAATCAACGACAGGGAGGCGGTGATTAACAGTGGCCTGTGCACACAATATATCACAAAGCCACACGTCTTGTTTCAGGAGATTGTCCTGAGCTTTATCCACCCCACCGTGCAGGAGTACCTGGCCGCCCTGTATGTGTTTCTCTCCTTTAGAAACCAGGGGAAGAATGTTTTGGAGCAGCAACTGAGAGGCAAGCTCAAGATGTTCAAGGGACATAAAGGCATGGAGCTGTACAAGAGCGCTGTGGACAGAAGCATGCACAGTGAGGACGGCAAACTGGACATTTTCCTACGTTTCCTGATAGGGATGGAGCGCAAGCCCAACCTGGAGCTCCTCCAGCCGCTCTGCACGTCCTCTGTAAAGTGGCCAACAGTGATTGAAGAGGCTGCCACCCTCATCAGGAAGAGGATCAGAGAAAATAAGTATCCTGGCAGAAATGACAATTTGCAGCACTGCTTGGAGGAGCTGGGTGTATGTTAGCATCAGAGGAAGTAGAGAAAATATTTCCCACCTTACTCAACCCTCCTGATAAAGAAAAATGGTTGTCTTCAACCAACATTTGCACTAATGGAGTTTAGAAACATTAAAGACTCTAAAAGCAGCCACATTGTTATAATCAGGTTAACTCAAGACGGAGGCGTAATTCACGTTTTTATCAGTGTCGTATATACAAGTAGTCGTTCAAGCCTTTGCATGGACACATGCATTTGTTTACAAGCTGAGGGAAAAGGAACCAGCAACTTCAGAACCATGTCGACTGACAGAGTTGAGCAATGTCACAGGATTGAAGACAAGTGCATAGTTTTATTTGTTGGGACATCTGAGATGAATCTTAACAAGAGATGGAAAGCATATGAGCGGAGAAGCATACCCTGCATGAATGTTGTGTAAAGACTATATTCATCATGATAATACATTTTGTCATTTAAACAACATAAAGGTCTTTAACTTTGTGTTTTTCTTTGTTGTTTCATGGTAGAGCTGTGTGCAGCACACTAACACATTGACCATGACTTACTCTGGAACAAATCACACCAGAGTAACTATGTGTAGTTGCGGGCGTTGCAGGAGCCCTGTGGCGATCACAGAGATGCAATTCTCCATGTTATATGTTTGTGTGCCATCAAAATGATATAAAAAAGTTTTTTGACAACAACTTTGTGCTGCTTTAAGTTCCACAGTTACATTGCAATCTTTAAAGGGAATGGGGATGTTATTTAATGTGTAATAATAAAGAATGGATTCACTGAAGGTGTGACTTAAGGAGATTCACTTTTGTTAAGTTTTTAATATATATATCATTAATAACTACCAGACTGTTTTACTTTATATCACTTTTAATCTAAATTTGTCAATTTTTTTTGGGGGGGGGGGGACATGGCATATTTCATTTATAGTGTTCCAACTTCATTTACTCCAACCTAGTAACATCTGTACTGAGGTTTACAGCTCTGCAGAAACCTCACAGATATAACCTTATGTATTTATACCAGGATCATTCAATAGAGACTGTTCATGGTTGGCATCTAATTTACAAGCAGGTTTTTAAATTACTGCACTAATAAGGTCATATAAAGTATCATGATTATTATAACTCCTAGCTGTGTGGCGAATGTGTGAAAACTGAATCTGCTGATTAGTTACTGCAGTCGACACGTTGAAGAGCTGCAGTTCTGTCATTGCGTACTTTACACAACTAAAACACCCTTCACTCTAAACCCTGAAGCTCACATCACTACCACAGTGTTCAGTCTACTTGCACATGAGACTAACAGTGGGGTAGAGAGAGTGACACAACCATTCAGACAGACACAAGTTGTCTGTTTGAAATAAATGGTGCTAAATTCATAAATATATAGGAAAACAACCTTAGGGTTCAATCAGCACTAAACACTTTAGTTTGCGAGTGAAATGACAGAAAATGCTTCAATGGTTTACACATAAAAAAATCTTTATGCCAGCACACAGGAATGATACAGAACCATAGCAAATCACAGTGTAACAATATTCTCTCTATATTCTGCAGATAGATGATAGCCCTGCTTTACTTCAACCGTATCAAAGGTACATTCAGTTCCACAATAAAATGCTCTGTAAAATAGAAAGGGTACTAATATACTTCAATTGCTGTTTGGTCTGTATTGGCTCTCACCAAACAGTGTAACAGCTAATATAAAATTCACAGATTAAGTTGATTCACTGTTAATATATAAATGAATAGAAACCCATTGGTGTTACTAACATTCAGTGTTCTTTCCTTTCCTTTCCTTTATTTCTTATTTTTCTGAGCTTTATTTGCTTCTGGGCCATTCCAACAGCGCTCGTCACCATGCAGGTGAAGCTGGATTTGAAGTCCTCTGGTGTGACGTTCTTCAACAGCAATCTCCTCTGGAGGATTGTACCGTCCTCCAACGGTGATCTAAAAACACACAATCAGTCACTACAGCTCTCTCTGCAGGATTCTTACCCAAATCACTGTGTACACTGCTTTCTTTGAAGCAAGGATCCACTGCAGCTTGATATTCAACAACATCTTTGTGGATTATTCTACTTAAATGGCCACAATGTGATATGCTAATTTCCATTTAAGTGTAGATATAAAAGTCATAGTACTCACTGTTCTGATTCTACTATTCTGTCACTGCTGGGTATATCCTCAGGAAAAGAGCCATTGATGAGCCAGTAGATGAGCGTCACTCCATCTTTACTATTTGTAACTGCATCACAGTGAAGAATCAGTGGCTCACCTGTGAGGCAGAACACACCCAAACAGTTTCAGTACATATATGTGTACAAGCCAAAATAAAAGCATGGCCTATGCTAAGTAATGTTTTAGAACTGTTGGTCTCCAGATACATCAGAATTTGGCAATAAATACAAAATGCTGCCCCCTCTTCCTGGAATAATGTACAGAACGATCTGAAATTGTCAGAGCTGGTTACTATGGGGGAATTTAAGTCCATTTATAATTGAGAAAAATAGCTCTTACTGCCACTGTGGAAAATATACTTTAAAGTTTTTAAAAATCTCTGAAATTCTGTTTGGTGGATTGTGTATTTAGTAAATGACACAATGAACTGTTATATGATAGCTGGATCTTTGTATTGTTTTTTATTGTAACCATGTTTTCCGGTCCTATTGGCTAGGTCTCTCTTCTAAGAGAGATTTGAACCTCAACAACACCTTAACCTTGTTAAATTAAAAATATATGTACAGAAACCCTGATATTAAACTAATCCTCAACTACGTAGCATGAAAAGTTTAAATATAATCAACACTTGATAGCAGTTGGCAATTTACCTGGATGAGCTTTGATATGGACTCGATCTTCCCCAATGATGCGTGGAGATCCATCCGCAGACACTGAAGAACAAATTCATGTTAGCAAAAAACTGAAATATAAAATATACAACTATGTCACCCATAAAACAAACTGTACCTGATAATCCATCTGCAAGCAGCATACACAGAGATGCCAAGGCTGCAGCAGGGAGACAAGACATTAACAGTCTGTCGCCATAACGATAGAAAACGAAAGGGTTGGTGTAATTAAATATTACCTTTTACAACAGAGGGCAGCTTCATAGTGATCACTCCAGTGAGAGGTGTTCGCTCTGCACTGCTGTTAAGAGTTACTCTATATATACACACCGATATATTTAACTTCCTCACCGCCCACTCAGAAAAAATTACGTACTATCAGTGTATGGGGATTTCCTCAGGGTTCCCAGTGTTTTTCCCGGAGGGATAATGACACATTTCAAGGTTCCAGAAATCAAGTAATCTGACTAAATCATGGTTCTCAGTCACAAGACTTCAAATAGGCTGCAGGAGAGAAGTAGTTGGGTTTAAAATGGTTGAAACACAAACCTAAATGATGTCCAGATAAAAAATACACACATATCTCAATCATTTGACATTTATTAAACGATCTTGATCAAAACATGAACAATAGAACAATATGTTCAGGTTGGCCGTGTTGTACAAACTCCCTCTGAAACCTCGAATCAATCAGATCACATTTAAAAAAAGACTGGCACCATCAGCAGTCACTGAGTTAAAGGATCATTCCAGGAAATGTTTCCTCCTCATCCTCGACAGACGTTGTTTGAACAATTAATGGTTTCAGCTCAGTAACTAGCTGGTATCGTAGCTTTGGTTTGTGCTAATTTTAGAAATGCCTTAACTTACCCAAATTACAGAAAGATAGCTTCTCACGTCTCACAGTAGCTACCAATGTAGATAGATTTAGGCTTTTATCCAGCTGAACTTTCTGCTGCAAAACTCAAAATAATGGAGGTAGATTAAGTGTACTTATTAATACCAACATAATAAATACGATTTTCAATAATTGTAAAAGAAATACGTCTTACCTGAAACTTAATCCACAGAACACAGCTGATAGTTACATGAATTAGAACTATCAGCAGGAATTGATACAGACAGCTAAGTAATGACTATTTTGTACATTTCTAATATATTTTTGTAATGCAAGTGAACCGATGCTTAAATTGTATTAAAAATTGTCCTTAAACATGAATGAAACAAAGAGTCAAATCAAAGACAGTTGTGTCATTAATGTGTGTCCATGAAGACAATCAGGACATTTTGAATTCCTGTCATTCCTGGTTATTTATGATTCACACTTTATCCTCACGACGAGACTTTCGGTCACAAGGTCTATTACTGTAAATGCTTAGGAAACTATCCACAGTTGCACTTCAGGTCAAAGTATGGAATCAGTCCAGGTCAAACAGCTTTATATCAGCGATTACCTTTAACCACAAATGACGCAGCTGAAGAGGAAGTCTGTGTGTACTGACGAGGCAAAGGGAGCAATGACTTTAAACTATTTCCGTACAGTATTTATTTCTCATGTTATCAACATGAGGAAGAAAAACACCAGCATGATCCTTCAACTATCAACACGCACACTTAAGACATAGATTATTGAAATGAGAACCTCTCTAATGATTTAGAAAAAAAACATTCTACTAGACTGTAAGATGCACAAACCAATTATTAAGGTGTAATGCTGGTGTAAAGCAAATCTTGGGAGACTGACACAGACATCAAATTTCAAATTGCTAATAAAATTCAAATAATCTGTAAAATGCAGACAATGTGCCTATAAATACATACAAAAAAAGTATTGACACTTTTTATTGGTATTTTTAGTTCAATGTTAGGCCCACAGTCTTTTCGAGCCAGTGCACATCTTCTATGTGTAGCGTGTATGTCCTTTACTGCCAGTCGCAGGTCACTCCAGACCCAGGATGTAGTTGATACCTTGCACAAATCCAATAATAACAGGCTGCCAGGCCACCAGGTACCGAAGCCAGTCCAAAAGTTGTCCATACATGACGTGTGGCCTCTCCCACCTAAAACATGGGTTAAGGAAAAACTCCGCTTTCAACAGCAAGAGGTAATTGTTCATGTTTAGTTTATATGAAAGCATTATTTAGTGTATGGAGTTGCAGTTGTCAGTGCTGCCTGAAGAGTAAATTCTGAACCACAAAAAGGAACAGGAACTTTGTACGCAACCTTTAAAATGCCTCATCTCTAGTTCCTTACAGTCAGCAATTAAGCTGCCTGAAAAACAAAAAATCACCTGAATGTTATTGTATAAACTTCTGTACAAGATAAACTTCCTGTTACTTGGCATAACTGTTTCCTGGATATTGATTTGATATATGTGGCTGGAAATTACCCATCAAGTTTTATATATTCGAAAATACTTCCTGCATGTTTGTCCTCAAGTGTGTTTTCCTACACTCCATACTGCAGGAACAGTGTGTATATTTATAAATATGATCTCTGACAATGCATAAACAGATTATTGAGATGTCCAGTGAAAAGGGTAAATCTATAATGTGAGAATCCAACAATAAAAAGGATACGGGTTACTGAACATCCTCTTCAGATCCACCTTCTCCTTGCAGTAAGGGCACATCTGCTTCTTTCCGACGATACACCATCCTCTTATGCAGAACTCATGGAACCTGGATGTGGAGTTAAGGCTTGATAAAGAATTATCAGTAGTCACAGTTCAAACCAATACACAGGCCCAGAATTAAGAAATTAAACTAAATTATGCAACAACTTGTTGAATCAATAATGGATTGAAAGATAAATAGATTTTCTGATTCCATTTCCATCAACTACACCGAATGTCCTTTGATGGCACTCTACGGATCCCAAATTACAAAATGAATGTGTTACTATAATAGAACAACAAACACAACAAATTACAGATTAAATCAAAAACTAGAATAAAAAAGATCAGTACACATAAGGATTAAGAAAAATTAAGATTAGAAATTTCTCAATATACATAATGTGCAAGTTTCTGCAAACGGACTTCCAACATCCTGTCATCCAATCCATCTCACAAGGAACTTAGACTATTTGAGAACAAAGGGAGACCCTCCTCACTATGACTTGCATATAAATAAAGGAATACAGGTGTAAAAAACACCCACACTGTGACATTTGATAAGGTTGCATGCTATTTACAGCTTGTGAGCAGCAATAGAAAAATAGTGGGGGAAGTAATGTAAGTGCATCGTAACATCAACATCCTGGAATAAAGGTCAAGTTAACTGTCAGTTCCCCTTTACTGCTGTACTGAGAATTCCATTAATATACCTCCTTTAGAAATCAAATTCTCCATATTGTGCCCCAACTTCTTCTACAATTAATGCAAATAGATACACATAGTAAAGCAGTATTGGCATAAGAATATGTCAATAACTGGTAGGAAGGATACACATGGTTGCAGGATAATCTGTATGTGTTCTCAATAATCCCTTCCTCGCTGACGTCTACGAGGATTGCCTGACCGCACACGGCACAGATATTGTCAGAGAGGTGTTTGGTTGGCATGCCGGATGCGCTGTAATACTTAAGAAGAACAGAAAAGAGGGAATGCGACAACAGTGAGTATGATATTTTAACAACAGGGCACAAAAACATGCAGTGTCTTCAATCTGCCCACTTACCCCGACGGTTGAGGCCATGAAGTCTGCACACATTTCCGCAAAGTCCCTCCCCAGGACGCCGTAGTACAGACCGTAGAATAGTAAAGAAACACCAAAGTCCATGGCATCCTCTGGCTTTATCCTGGAGAGTGAAAGCATGGTGTGTAAATAATGGCTCTTACTGATCCTCCTGCAGCAGGGTTCAATGTCAACATCTGTTCATGTCATTATGTTTTAGACTTGGTGTGTAGAGCATGTTAAAATAAGAGTCAGAAACATATTAAAAGCTAAAAATCAAGTAAACCAAAAAAATAACAAAGATAGCCCAAGCCTCTATTTCAAAGTATCCAAATCAAGTGAGCTGTACAAGAATATCCTTTTCCATTTATATCGTTTGAAACTAGTCAGAAAAAACATGCACAGCTGCCATCAAAGGACAACTACATCTCAATCGTCTACTGAAGTTTATCATAAGTAAAAAACTGACCTTGTCCTCAAGACTTGACCAATATAAAAATACTGGAATATATGGACTAAATACTCAATGAGATGTAACTCACTCTCTGTTTAAGTGATAAACTTGAACTGTACTGTTGTGTTGCCCCTAGCAACCCCTGTTCCCCTTTCAGTCTTTTGTCTTTTTTCTATTTGATTGTTCTGAAATAAAAAGAACGACTTGACTTATGATAATGCCGTCCATTACATTTACTAAGCTCCAGGCAACATCTTTAAATATCTTGTTTTGAACGACCAACTGTCATTAGAAACAAACACAAGAGACAGTTGTCCTTTCCTTGTCTAAATAGAAGTTGTTGTCATAACTATTTAGGTATTCATACATTGAGAATGATAATATCCGAAAGCGACACTGTACTACTTAAAAACTTATGAAATGATGTTGACTGTGCGCGTCATGTGACAAGAGCTTACGTCTAAATACATACACCTGGGGTCATGAAACAGGCACAACAAGAGTATTGTTTGCCGTGTCTTTCTGCTAAAGTCGGGGAAATTCTAGAACCCTGTTAGATGAAGGATTTTGTGAAGAAGTTTAATGTTGGGTGTTGCTTCAGTGCATTAATCAGAAAGTAAGCAACCAAAAACAGATGTACTTCCAGGCGGAAAATAAAGGAAAAGAGCAAGACGCCTCTCAGTTGGATATTCAGATAAATGATGACTGTTGTAGGAGTCAGATATTGAAATGGAAAATAAGTTTTAAGTTTGAAAAGATGGCTACTCCTCCAAAGAGCAACATAGAGTTTATTTAGAGAGTTTTAAGAGGTAATGTCCCCTCATTTATTTGAACAATTATGTAGTTGTATTATCGGAAAGGACAGAAAAGGTTAAAAAGTTCATTCATCAGCAAAGACATTCTGTGGACCTTACAATACATACCTGAATATTAGGTTGATACCAAAAAGTGTAAACATGATGACACTGTAACCAACTATTCCTGTACCATAGCTGACTTTGTAGAGGAGGAGGAACCACTTATACACCAACCTACAAAAGGCAGAGAAGGACATTTGTCATATCATGCCATAAAAGGTCATCAGCAGTTCAATGCCTTTCCATATATGGAAAGGCACATCCCTTAGATAGAGTTTTACCTCGGTGTGGTGCAGGACAGTGGCTTGCGAGTGGCACGGAAGGAGATGTAGGCTGTGACGACAGAGAAGATAAACCACGTGGTCAGGAACCTCCACCAGTGGAGTTTGGTAGTAAAGTAGAGAGGAACTACCCACATCTGGAACAGAGTCACTAGCTACAAGACAGCAGAGCATACAGATTAGAATGTGTGTGTTCACTAGAGATAGAGACGATTGCATTATGACACATCATTTCAACATCAAAACAGACACTACTGACAGCATTTCGTATATGGAGAGAATGGGGTAAGAGTGAAGATACAATATTTGTCTTTAACTGAGAAAATATATAAAGTAGAGTCGTGAATCATGCATCTAAGAGAGCCAATGCAGACGTTTGAGAGACAACGCTGTCAGTACAGGTTCTTCTATCCCTTCCTTGATCGTAAACAAGCACAAACCCACTGACACCTACACTGTGTCTGTAGCCAAAACAGAAAATGTCTTTGGAGTATGTGTCTTCACATGAGGGCAATTCAAAACTTTGCTATCACAACTTAAATCATTTTGATTGTGTGACTTTTGTTTCTTACATTGTATGACTTTGTATGTCTCTGTTTCCACTGCACGAGGACTAACTGGGCGACGACCAGGGTGACGATGAGGATGAGCACCATCTCTGCGTGCATGGCCTCATGGCCTTTGTGTTTGGCGTGCATTCTTGCATGCTCCACCCTGTGGAAGAAGAAAAAGAGGAAGAACGTGCATAACGTGTCACACCATTTGATGATTCATAACATTGCAGGACAGGCGTGTCTGAAAAACTGCATTAGACTTCTTTATACACTGGTGACTCCCGATGGCAATGACTGAGAACTGTTTGAAAAAGTGTCATGTGGGTGATGAGCAGTTGCTCTGGGCAGAGCTTTGTAACTATAGCCTTCTTTCTAAAACTGTGTGGTTAAGTAATGTGTCAGTACAAAAAATTCTTTCAACCCAATCCAAAAACCTTCAAATGGAATGTAAAGTTATTTTACCAAAACCTAGTGTAGAAAGTGATTAAAAAATATATTTAGCATGAAAAGACAAGAGAATGTTACTAAATTAAATCCATAAAATGTGTAATAGAGACACTTACCTCCACTTTTCTTCTGGTGAGAGCTTGGACACGTCGATCTAAAGACAGAAAGGGACAAAATAATGACTCTTATCTTTAATACTACTGTAATGTGCACTAGCAGAGTACATTGTATGAATCTATTTTGATCACAGACAAACTAGTTCAACTTCTAAGCAAGATTCCTTGATGATTTGCAGTAAGGAAATAATTACAATGGGAGACAAGACGGTCACAGTTGATTGAGGCCGCTGAGCATTACCTCTCACACAGTTGGCTTCAAACCCCCAGAACTTACATTGCATACCAATTAAACAGCAGCTGAAGTTCAATCTGCCTCAACCCATTTAGATTTGGTTGTGCCGGAAATGGAAATGTTTGTGGGTTCGCTACCATGTTTTTGGGTTGTTGCTAAAATCACACTTCCTGATGTTCACACTGACAAATATTTTAGTTTCATTGATGCCACATAAAAAAAATAAATTGTTAAGAGTATGTTAAATGTGTGAATAACAAAGTCTCCCCAAACTTGAATCAGTCTCAGTCATCAGATCAGTACATTTTAAGAGTTTACATCATGACACAGGAGAGAAACAGGTTATCAGAGCGCACAAGGTCCAACAGAGATCGTCACTGGACCAAACACAAGGATCCAAAGTGTATTTCAATCAAGTCACTGTGATGACAGCCATCTACAGTATATGTACCGACTGCACTTCATGCTTATGAGCTAACAGGATCCAGTTCTCTCAAGAAAGATTTCCCCATGGGGACAATAAAGTATATTTGATTTGATTGGTCACTAGTTTTTCTTGCACTTTCTGAACACCTGCTCTAACATCACTTCAACATTTACATGTTAGTTTGACCTCAAGCTTGAAATCCTACAGGAAGTGGTTAGGGTACCTCCCCTGGCTTGACACTGGCAAACAATAAAGCCCTTAGCACAGAGAAGCCCATAGATGACCTTTGACCCGATGGGCCACATCATCATTATTCAAAGGGACATTTAAGAACATGGCCGTGAGAACGAGGTTTGAGTTGACTAAACAAATTATCATTTTATCTTTAACGTTCCTATGTTAGCTACTTGAACCAGATAAAAACATGACTGAAAGGTTAGCCAGTTCGCTAGTTTGGCGATGCTAAATGACATCTCCCTTCTGCTTTGGCAAGCACGGCTCTTTGTGCTGAACCAAACCCACCCAGTAATGTTCAGAGCACCGTGTGGTTACCTGTGGACCATGCCCCTGCTCGGTGACAGATGGCTGTGCAGCGGAGGCTAGCTGCTGACGCTATGCTAAACCCGTGTGTAGCAGCTAGCACCAGAGTTCCGTGTTAGCGGCTAGCAGCAACATCACGGAACCAAACCCCGGCGTGTTTTGTCCGCCGTCACACGTCGGTGTTTCCCGTCCCTCTCTCACCTGGTGCGGTTCATCGTGGTGTCCCAGTCCGTGGTCGTGCTCCACACCATCAACCTCCACCTCAAACACCCCAGCCATCGTCGGAGTGCTGCTTCACCCTTCTGGGGCCATTAGCGTTAGCATGAAACCGGTCCTGTTTGGCTGGCTTCCCTCCCCTTTCAAAATAAAGCTCGGGGTTACTGTAGGTCAAACATTGAGCCGGTGACAGAGCGAGTTAATCAAAGGATATGTGACGCCTTTTGTTTACGAGTAGGAGTCTATTGATTTTCCCAGGACAGTTTTCTGTTTTGACAATTACAACAGAGATTGATGGATTATATGTGACGTGATCGTGAGGATGCAACGTAGGGACATGCTGAATGACACTGATGGAAGAAGTAATCAGATCTTTTACTAAAAATAACAATACAGCAGTGTGAAAATACACAAGCAGAAGTCACGAATTAAAAGCAATGGTAGATGTGGTCAATAAAATAACAGAATTGTGAAGTGGGCTGGTTCTGAATGTGACCAAGGAGGACGAGAGGACGGTTTCAAAACCACTGTGTATGTTATTGAAACACAGGATGTTGTACTGTGGTCAAGCCAGGGTTAGGGTTAAAAATATAAAGAGTCTGAAATCAGCTGTACTGATAGCATATCATGTCATGTCGACAAAAATTTACATTAATGATGTCCACAAACGGGGTGATTCTTACCTCTATATTGTTCTCTCTGAATTGTGTACTAAATTATGCTCCGAACAGAAGCTGTTCGGACCAATCACATTGTCAGGGCGGGCTTTAAACGATGACGGACAGATGATCAACCATAGATATGTGATCAGCAGTTACATAATCAACTACGTCATCGAAGAGCGCTTGGGTTGACTTTGTTTTCAACAAACATGCCTGCCGCTGGAGAGCTGAGATGTGTAGATGCTGCCACTGAGTCTGTTTTAGAAGACATCGACAGCGCATTCATTTTGAAAGAGGAACAGAGAAACGCGATCAAGGCATTTGTAGATCAAAAAGATGTTTTTGCCGTCCTTCCAACGGGATTCGGAAAAAGTTTAATTTATCAGCTGGCCCCGATGTGTTGCTCAACATACGTCACATACTACATTGCTCTGATTGGTTGTCGGTCTATCAAATTGAGCAAAGAGGCATTTTTTTTCCTGGTTCGGTTGAAACACGCCCCATAATCACAACCAAATGGAACGGTCTCAGACTCATATTCTAGACTAGAATCATGAGTATGACAACGTCAGGCTACTGCCGGTGCGAACATTACATTACATTACATTTCATTTAGCTGACGCTTTTATCCAAAGCGACTTACAATAAGTGCATTCAACCCAGAGGGTACAAACCAAGAACAACAAGAATCAAGACAGTACAATTTCTTCGAAATAAAGCAAAACTACAAAGTGCTATAAGTAAGTGCCATTTTAGTGCTACCAAAGTGTTAGTTTCAAAAAGTGGTTAGTTTTTTTATTTATTTTTTTTATTCAAGGTACAGTCGGAAGAGGTGTGTTTTAAGTTTTCGGCGGAAGATGTGTAAACTTTCAGATGTCAATTGGGAGCTCATTCCACCATTTAGGAGCTAGGACAGCAAACAGTCGTGATTTTGATGAGTGTTTAGCTCGCAGTGAAGGAGCAACGAGCCGTTTAGCTGAAGCAGAGCGGAGTGAACGTGCTGGTGTGTAATGTTTGACCATGTCCTGGATGTAAACTGGACCTGATCTGTTTACAGCATGGTATGCGAGCACTAGTGTTTTGAACCGGATGCGGGCAGCCACTGGTAGCCAGCATAGGGAGCGGAGGAGCGGAGTAGTGCGAGTGAATTTAGGTTGGTTAAAAATCAGCCGAGCTGCTGCTTTCTGGATGAGCTGCAGAGGTCGGATGGCAGTAGCAGGTAGACCTGCCAGGAGGGAGTTACAGTAGTCGAGGCGTGAGATGACCAGGGCCTGGACCAGAACCTGCACCGCCTTCTGAGTGAGAAGGGGGCGTATTCTCCGGATGTTGTAAAGCATGACTCTACAGGACCGCGTTGTTGCAGTAATGTTGGCAGAAAGGGAGAGTTGGCTGTCAAGTGTCACACCCAGGTTCCTAGCAGTCTGAGTGGGAGTTAGCACGGAGTTGTCAAAGTTAATAGTTAGGTCGTGGGTGGGAGAGTTTGTCCCTGGAAGGAAAAGTAGTTCAGTCTTGTCAAGGTTAATCTTCAGGTGGTGAGCGGTCATCCACTGAGAGATGTCAGTCAGACAGGCAGAGATTCGTGCTGCTACCTGTGTTTCTGATCGGGGAAAAGAGAGGATTAGTTGGGTGTCATCAGCATAGCTATGGTAGGAAAAGCCATGTGAGTGAATGACAGAGCCGAGAGTGTTGGTGTACAAAGAAAAGAGGAGAGGACCCAGGACAGAACCTTGAGGGACCCCAGTAGTGAGAGGACAAGGTTCAGAAACAGATCCTCTCCAAGTTACCCGATAAGTGCGTTTATTGAGGTAGGAAGAGAGCAGGGAGAGAGCAGAGCCTGAGATACCCAGGTCCTGAAGGGATGAGATCAGGATCTGGTGGTTCACTGTGTCAAATGCAGCAGAGAGGTCTAGAAGGATAAGGACAGGATAAGGACACAGAACATGGGCGAGGAAATGAGGCGGACCGCTTTTCGCGGTGCTTCTACCTCCGGTGCGTCCCGGGGTTAGAGGATGATGGTGTGACGTTAATATATTGTTTTACATTGCTGGTGTCACGTCATGATAATTCAGTCTCTTGTGCCGCCCTCTCGGCATTTTTCACCCTAGGCAACCGCCTATGTCGCACGTACCAGGAGCCGCCCCTGCAGCCGACACTCGCATCTCTGTGGTCAAATCAGCCGAAACAGAAATTCTACTGCACTCATATACTGACACTTATGGTAAACTCATCCAAACCGCCCAGAAAGGGGATGGCAACGGAGTACTCAAAGCACCATACATTCTATGGGAAGAACACATGTGGGCATACGTCCGGTTTTCAAAATAAACTGTTGACATGGAGCCTATACAAAATGCATGCTTGAAAAATAATTCTTTGATTTAAATCCACAAGAAGAATATATCGTCTTACCTGTGTCATTTTTATGAATAGCATATGACTGTGTTCAATACCTCTCTGACTAGCTACATACTGAATATTAAACATATGTACTGTATAGATTTGGAGATTTTTAAAGTAAAGTCCAACATGTGTACAATCAAATCAGTTCATTTCTGGATATTTCAAAGTACTATAAAAGCACTGACTGCGGTTGTGCCGCAGATCAGCTGTCTGTCGGTACTCTGTTGTTAACATGCGCTGTGTGTCCGCTATATGGCCCAGCTGCAGGGTTATCTCCAGCATTTCTTTCAATACTAGTTGGATTATGTACTAAACACTAAGCACTTCAAATATAAACCTCTTAATCTAAACAGTAAAGATGTTTGATATTCAGTATGTAGGTAGACAGAGAGGTCCTGAACACAGGCATATCAGTCTCTCTATGAACTTATTGAGCAAAGTGTTTTTACAGTACTTTGAAGTATCCTGAAATGTTCTATTCCACATTGAAAATGTTGGACTTTACTTTGAAAAATCTCTAAATCTTTACAGTAAATATGTATAATATTCATTATGTAAGTAGTCAGAGAGGTCCTGAACACAGGCATATCAGTCTCTCTATGAACTTATTGAGCAATGATTTTTTTTACAGTACTTTGAAATATCCAGAAATGTACAGATTTGATTTCATTCAAATTAAAAACTTTACCATTTTTTATTTACTTTTCTCGAATTCTCGAATGCTTTATCTTTCTGAAGTGCCACTGAAACTGATTATTTGTGACGATTTCCAGCCCCATTATATTACTTTAACATCCACAGATATTTATATTAAACGTTTTGTGTATTTCATTGATTTATGAAGCTTGCTTTGTGATGACAATAACACAAGTGGATGTCACTTATAAACTGAAACACACACAGTGTAAGAGACTCAGTCCTTTTTGCGGAAATGAAACACAATAATTACATTTGACAACTGGAGCTCTTGTTTGATGACATCCCGCCTGGTTTGGAGCGGAAAAAGAGACCGGATGTTGTAAATGTCCCGAGCGATGGGTCGTGATTGGCTCAGAGGTCTGCAGGGCTCTCCTCTGATTGGCTGAGCCGCTGACACAAAGCAGTGTAACTGGTCGGGGGGCTTGTTCGCGCCGTCAGTTCGAGATTCAACTGTATTACTCGATTGTTCTGACGGTTCCTAACCCGCTGTAAATCAGCTCCTTTCATCTGTTTCCAGAGAGAAACCCCTGCAGCCGCCGTGGGACCGGACTCCGCTCGGCCGCCGTCATGCACGTCATTAAACGAGGTACAGTCGCTCATTTTTTATAAAATAGTGTAAGATAATGCGTTAGTAGGATGGGGAAGATGTGCAGAAAAATTCAAATGCATCTAAGCTCTGATAAAAGCTAACAATGCAAAGAAATATAAGACTGTATGTGGACTTCAGCTCCAGTGTCACTCATGTTGAAATGTGTGTTTTTGTTGTTTCTTGGCTCGCTGCGTGTACGATGAGACAAACAAAGAACCGGGGCTTATCATAGGACACATACTGATTGGGCTTTTCTCAGATGGCAGATGTGCAGCTTGTTTTATCTCCATTTTAAATACCGCTCAGTGTTGTACACACTTTTTTTAAAATGTATTAATAGCTGCAGTACAGCAGAGATTTTAACTTATATTCTTTCCTGTGCAATTATATCACAGTGAACTTTTCCATAAGTGATGTGTAACAGGAGGGTTGTCGTCAGGAGGTATAGATATGTTTTGTTATGCCGCGAAGCAGCTGCGGCTTTTGCTGCCATAATAACTGGTTAGACAGGTGTTCGTGTGGTTAGCAGCTGCCATCATAACCATCAGTATTCACCAGGCTTCACTAAAGGAGCTCATAAGAGGACCATGTTGCTTGTGTTTCAGATGGTCGTGAGGAGGAAGTCACCTTTGATAAAATCACCTCTCGTATTCAGAAGCTTTGCTATGGACTCAACTCGGACTTTGTGGACCCTGTAAGTTCCAAACACTTCAGTGCAACTACATCCACTTTAAAGGAAACATCAGTTTCAGAGATTTAGATCAGATAAACCTTTATTTATCCCACTCAGCAGATAGTTAAGATGGGGTAGACTAGAGAATACAAAAGGTAATAGAACAAAAATGAAATGTTCATGTGGAAACCCTTTGTCTCTGCTCCTGCAGACCCAGATTACCATGAAGGTGATCCAGGGTCTTTATAACAGAGTCACCACCGTGGAGCTGGACACCCTGGCAGCAGAGACCGCTGCCACCCTCACCACCAACCACCCTGACTACGCAATCCTGGCCGCACGAATAGCTGTGTCAAACCTGCACAAGGAGACCAAGAAAGTGTTCAGTGGTGAGTAAAAGTGTTATAAGCATCAACAGAGGTACTGCCCGATGACAAACTGTGTGATTTGTGTAATTAGTATTGCATTCAAAAATAAATAAGAGGCCATGTTATTTTATGCATTGTATCCATAGTGTTTGCATTCATTTTAATCTTCTCTTCAAAATGTTTTTACATTTTTTTTAATTTTTATAAAATGTGTGATTCATTGTTCACTATGAAAGCGATGAAATTATTAAAGTTCTATACCCTTTCGTTCCTTTTTCTCTTTTGCAGATGTGATGGAAGACCTGTACAACTATGTCAACCCATTAAATAGACTTCATTCTCCCATGATCTCCAAGGAGACGCTCGACATTGTGCTTGACAACAAGAATGTACGTCACCTTGGACGATATATTTTGTTCTGTAATAAAGTTTCGTATTTATTAACATAATGTCCCCTTTCCTTTGCAGTGCCTCAACTCAGCCATCATTTTCGACAGAGACTTCTCTTACAATTTCTTTGGATTTAAGGTAATTATAAATTGTCATTAGACCTACATTAAACATCTAACTCAGATGAATTTGAAGTGTAATTCTTACTTTTCCTTTTGCTCTAATAGACTCTTGAGAGGTCGTATTTGTTGAAGATCAATGGCAAAGGTGAGAGTCTATTTTTATTTCTTGCTACAACTTCTTCAGAAGTGTATCTTTTGTTGTTTAGATTTTTTTTTATCATTGTGTGTTTGATCGCTAATCAAGTTCTGTCCCTGCAGTTGCTGAGAGACCCCAGCACATGCTGATGAGAGTGGCCGTCGGGATTCACAAAAGAGACATCGATGCAGCCATTGAGACGTACAACTTGCTGTCGGAAAAGTGGTTCACCCACGCCTCACCTACACTGTTCAATGCCGGCACCAACAGACCACAAATGTCCAGGTAAATAAAGAAATGTTGCACTGAACAGATTTCACCAAAATGTCTGAAACTTGATTTTTGTTACAAATACTTCCTTTTTTGCAGTTGTTTCCTGCTATCCATGAAGGACGACAGCATCGATGGTATTTACGACACCCTGAGGCAGTGCGCCCTCATCTCCAAATCAGCTGGTGGCATTGGATTGGCCATCAGCTGTATCCGAGCAACAGGCAGCTACATTGCTGGGGTGAGAAAAATAGACATTACTAAAGATTGTAGTAATAGAGGAGCTTACATGTACATGATGTACACTTTGTAAAGTTATATATGACTTAAACTGGTGTGTGTATTTCAGACAAATGGCAACTCCAACGGGCTGGTTCCCATGCTTCGAGTGTACAACAACACGGCACGTTATGTCGACCAGGGTGGCAACAAGGTAAGAACAGAGATAAACAATACACACAACTGTTGTCTACATTGTTACGCGAGAGAGTACGAGTATATTTTAAGTATAAATACATTTTCGGGGCTTTTATGGCCTTTCATTTTTGATAGGGAGGAGAGCAAGCTGTGGTGGGGGGGGGGCAGAGGTAGAGTGGGGGAGGACATGATGCAAAGAGCCACAGGCTGGAACCGAACCATTTTTTAAATCACCTGACTCTCTGTGTTCGCCCGTTCAGAGACCCGGGGCCTTCGCCGTGTACCTGGAGCCGTGGCATTCGGACGTGTTTGAGTTCTTAGAGTTGAAGAAGAACACAGGTAAAGAGGAGCAGAGGGCCAGAGACCTGTTTTTTGCCCTTTGGATCCCAGACCTCTTCATGAAACGAGTGGAGAGCAATCAGGTGAATACTGGAAGCATTTCCCACCCTAACTCAGATCCTACATCCACTAAGGCTCCTAAGTCTTATCAGTCTGCTGATATTCTTGTAGGACTGGTCTCTGATGTGCCCCAGTGACTGTCCAGGGTTGGAGGAGTGCTGGGGAGAGAAGTTCGAGGAGCTGTACACAAGGTCACATTAGCACCACCAAACCTTGTTCTCAACGAAACCACCCATTTCTCAGCATTAACGTGTCTCATGATCATCCTCAGATACGAGAAGGAGGGCAGGGCTAATCGTGTGGTGAAGGCTCAGCAGCTGTGGCACGCCATCATCGAGTCACAGACAGAAACGGGCACGCCGTACATGCTCTACAAGGACGCCTGCAACGGGAAGAGCAACCAGCAGAATCTGGGAACCATCAAATCCAGCAACCTGTGCACAGAGATAGTGGAGTACACCAGCAAAGATGAGGTGAGGGAACGGAGATATCATATTGGTGCCGATATGGATTTTGGGGGGGTAAATGTCAATATATTATATATTTATGATACTGATATATTCGCCATTGCATATATTTATTTATAGTGTAATTTATATTGCCTTTTTCTACGAGAAAAACTATGTAAGCAGCACTGCTCACATGCTTCTACGAGTCTTTTACATGAGCATGGTTGTTAAACAGAGCCTCCACTAGAGGGCAGCGCAGTGTGAAGAGTTAACTGAGACAACAACAAATATGGAGGATGTCGTCATAATGGACCTCTTAAGGAAGAGATGCCTGTTTCTTACCAACTCGCTAAGTCTCTCCAAAAAGTTCCGCCATTGTTGAAGCTTCTTCCTCATGTTTTACTTTTGTGTCACTTGAACTATTGGCTAACGTGTCCATATGGTTTTATTGGTCAACAGATATATCAGTCCAGCTCTAGTACCAATAGATTCAGCTTGCTTTCTTCTGTAAACCTATTTTGTGTAGCAACATTATTTTGTCAGTTTCCCTTTAAAAATCGTTTTTTTTCTTTCTTCAGGTTGCCGTGTGTAACCTGGCTTCCATTGCACTCAACATGTTCGTCACGCCAGAGAAAACCTTTGACTTTAAAAGGCTTGCTTCCGTCACCAAAGTCATTGTTAAAAACCTGAACAAGATTATTGAGATCAACTACTACCCAGTGCCGGAGGTAAGCTTCCTTGTCTCGTGTTGCATCTTGATCGACCCTGCAGCCGAGTCGTGTGCTGAACAACGGCCCCTCTGTCCTGCTTTACAGGCTGAAAGATCCAACAGGCGTCACAGGCCGATTGGAATCGGTGTGCAGGGTCTGGCTGATGCCTTCATCCTTATGCGTTATCCGTTTGAAAGCCCGGAGGCCCAGCTACTCAACATTCAGATCTTCGAGACCATCTACTACGCAGCCCTGGAAGCCAGCTGTGAGCTCGCAGAGGAGTTTGGCGCTTATGAAACCTACGCCGGCTCTCCTGTCAGTAAAGGAGTGAGTAGCTTTCACAATTTCTTAAATCCAGCATGGGGTACAGCTTAGTTGTTTGGCTCAGGTTGTAATTGATTGTTTTGGTTTCTTGTTTTCTTGTTTTCTAGATTCTTCAGTACGACATGTGGGATAAAGTCCCAACAGATTTATTGGACTGGAAGGCATTAAAGGAGAAAATTGCGAAGTAGGTCTTCCTGGCTGTCCTTATTGTTCCTGATGTTTCTAATGTCATATCTGCTGTATGTTGAAATCATAGCTCATCCCTGATTTGCGCGCGCCCCCCCCCCAGACACGGCGTAAGGAACAGTCTGCTCTTGGCCCCCATGCCCACAGCTTCCACTGCCCAGATCCTAGGCAACAATGAGTCCATTGAGCCGTACACCAGCAACATCTACACCCGCAGGGTGCTCTCTGGAGAGTTTCAGGTCAGCACTGAATCCATCTGCTGCTTTCAGCCTCTAAAGTCCTGTGTCATAGAGGGAGGAGTTGCTGAGTGTCATTTCTGCGTCTCCTATAGATTGTGAATCCTCACCTGCTGAAGGACCTCACAGAAAAAGGTCTGTGGAGTGATGAGATGAAGAACCAGCTGATTGCTCAGAACGGCTCCATCCAGGTAATACAATCTTATCTGATTCGATTATTTCCATCACTCTTATACATGTTGTTATGTTTCAAGCATAATCAAGTTATTTCGTGTCTGACTTGTCCCAGGAAATTCAAGAGATCCCTGATGATCTGAAGCAGCTCTATAAAACAGTATGGGAAGTCTCCCAAAAAACCATCCTCAAGATGGCAGCAGACCGCGGTGCCTACATCGACCAGAGCCAGTCGCTTAACATCCACATCGCTGAACCAAACTATGGCAAACTGACCAGCATGCACTTTTACGGTTGGAAGTTGGTAAGTCAGCCCTGAGGGAATGCAGGCTGGACGGATGCTGCGTCACACGGCCAAGAAACATCATCTTTAACCTTATATTCTTGTCTCTGCAGGGCCTGAAAACCGGCATGTATTACCTGCGGACGAAGCCCGCTGCCAACCCCATTCAGTTCACCCTGAACAAGGAGAAATTAAAGGCGGCTCAATCAGCGGAGGGGGAGGCGGAGGACAAGGAGCGCAACATCGCTGCTATGGTGTGTTCCTTAGCAAACAGAGATGATTGTCTGATGTGCGGCTCCTGAGGGAAGGCCTCAATCATCCAGGCCCACTCCCTCTTGAAGCTCACATTTAAATAAATTTTTTTATTTTTGTATTTGTATATGATGCCATTACAACAAGTGTTTAACACATGCCACTGTCTTCTCATCAAACATCTTTACAGTCTTTATTTAATGCGTGTTGGTTTTTCATAATAAGGCGAATGTTGTATGTACAGAATCAACAGGGTGCAGTGAAGTGATGAACTTGTAACTCTTGTTTTTTATATCGTTTTTTAATAAGTGGGTCACATTAATGAACTGCTTGGTGGTGTGTATTTTAGGTGTTTGGAAAAATAAATTTTGTCATACAATGATGTTAATCTAAGTTTCATTATTACATTGTCCAAAATATGAGTTATCTGTCACAATCCAAGTATTTATACATCCATCTATCATCTATACCACTTATCCTGAATGTATATATACATAATGTATACATGCATAATAAGCATGTATAGACTTACATTTATTAAACCAAGAACTATTGTTTAAAAAGCTACATAGATCATTTGCTAACTAAGGCTGGGTAAGTAGTAAACATGCTGATCTGTATTTCTTTTACTGGGAAATGAGAGAGAGGAAAGAGTCTTTCTCCAGGGACGTTCCAACAGCTGCTGTAACAGGATGGTGAGTGTGATACAACATGCCACTACAATATGAACACAATGTAGTCGATGGCTTACGTTGGAGTGTGTTTCAACTCCATTAAGTTGGTAGAGGAAGAAACAGGCCCACAGATCCCAAAAGAAGGTGGAAATGGTGATGACATCAGTCGTGCAATGCTGCAGAGAGCCACAATGTTTTTTCCACTGGAAGAGTCTGGATACAGTGTGAGACCCAGGGGCACGAGAGGCTGCAGGCCATTAATTAATGAACTGGTGTGTGTTCAGGCCTGCAGCCTCATGGGACACTTTTGTGTGTGTGTGTGTGTGTGTGTGTGTGTGTGTGTGTGTGTGTGGAGTGTGTGAGTGTGAAACAAGCTGAGACCTGCACTGTCACACTGTAGCAGCAGGTGTTGATACACAGAGGCAACATTGATTCATAACCTCGGTCATCACAGACGTCACATTCTCCCACAAACGGAGTCAGTGAGACACAGAGACTACTTTACAGTTTTTATTTGTTTTACAAAGACACTTCTGACAAACCTGAATGGAACAAAAGTCTATTTTCGTGCAATATCTGAACGTCACATCAAACGAACCCTAGAGACGGACACAGAATCTTTGCTATTTAACAGTGAAGGTGTGGCAGTGAGAAGGAGAGAGGCCCAGTGTAACTGAGCAGTGCAACTACGATACATGACGCACGGATCTGACAATTAAACTCATTAAAAAAAAAATTACAGTTGGTTGCTGCTTGAAATGTTTTTCCCAGTCATAAGGCACCGAAACCCAACTTTACTAAACACTCATGTTTGTGGAGGTGAAATAGTGCATCTGCTATGAACTAATCTCTTCAGGCTGCTGAACTTACGGTGTTAGCTGACTTTTAAAAAACCATTGGTAATTTAAAGAGGACTGGCTACAAAATCATCTTTCTTATATGTAATCATAAGAGACGAGCACATTGCCACAATTGTGACTAAATCTGAATGCCTGAATTTGTCATATTTCGATAAGAAGAAAAAAAATTTACTTTTAAAACGTAAGAAAAACATTTCTGTTCTTCTGAGGGGTTTTCTGTGTCAGTATCATTATAGAAATAACCAGAATACTACAGAGTTTTACTCGACTATAGTCACACAAGATGACAAATGTACAGATTAGATTATAAAATAAAAGAGACAATTCATCTGCAGATACTTAGTTTTCTGGAAACCTTTTCGAGGATCATAAGAGTTCAAGGGGGAATTTTGACGAATCTAATCCAGTCTAAATCAGAGGGGTTGAGGTGCTTTAGAAATATTTGGTCTGTAGCTGTTAGAAAATGTAGAAATAGAATCGCCACCTTTAGGCCGGTCACTATGAGAGCTGAGATGAAAGAGCTGTTGAAGTTGAAGTGACATATCTCCCTGTAGTCAACATTTATTTGTGCCACCGGAGCACAAACTTCCCCAAATATTGGATAAGGTAACCAAAAGGCCCAACACCAAAGAAGTCAGCATGATTTTTAACTGTGATGTCACTAAGGTTACGGTGTCACTAGCGTCCCAACGATGGATCCCTCCCCTTCCTGGGAACCAAAGCCCGTGTCCTGGGAGCTGCTGCTGCCTGTTGGCGAGGGAATGGTTTTCTTGGCGCCGGGTTTGTCGTTGCCCTCCCTGACGCCAGACTTCTCTGCTACATTGTGCTCGAACTTCCTGCCCTTCCCCCATCTCACCTCTGCTTTTTTTTCTTGCAGCACTATGTCTTTCATCTCGTTAACACATTTTTTGATGTCTGTCTTCTCATTGCTGTCTTGGAGGCTCTCAGCTTGTCCGGCGGTGGCCTCTCTGAGTCTCTCTCCTTCCCTTATTTTCTCCACCTCATCCTGTGTGGCCTCACCTTTCACCTTCCCTTCAAGATTATTGCAGCTGGGCCCTGCTGCCCCCTCCCTTTTCACTTTAATGTCAGAGTTTTCATCTTTTTCTGCTTCCAACTGCTCTTTTTTCTCAGTTTGCCTCTCATCTCCTGACTCTACTTTAACTCTGCCTTCCTCCATCTTCACCACGTCACAGTCGGTCAACTGCCTCGATCCCTCCGCGCCACAACTTCCCACCTGACTCTGCTGCATGTCTGTTTCCTGTTTTGTGTCTGAGTCAACTTTGCCTTGATCCACTTCTTCCTCTTCCTGGTGCACTGTCATATTAGGTGACGTGTTTTTGTACTCTTGTATGCTGTTAAAACCTCTGAAATTGTTCCTGGCACCATGGATGTATTTCCCCAGTATGGAGGAGCCCTCCTTCGTGGTCACTGTATCACTTGCAGAGTGTTCGTCCTCCGCCACCAGCTGCTGGATCACCTTAATGTCGCCGTGCATCCTGCCGATCGCTTTGCTCAGCTCAGTGATGCGATTACCGATGTCTGAGGCGAGAGGAGACACACCACAATCACAACACAGCATCAAAACATTTACAGAGGAGGTTATGTTTTCATCTTTTTATTCCTTGGTTTGTTTGTTTGTTTCTAAGCAAGATAATGCTGGACATATTACCTTAAAACTTGATAAAAGGATGCAATATAAAACAAGGAAGAACCAGGAATTCTGTTTAAATTTCTTGAATTTTGCCAGATTTGGTGGTTTTCAAAATTTTGATTTTGGGGACTGATATTTGTGTGTGTAATTTGGTGCAAATCCAATGAGTGGACAGTGACATCAGCTCTACTGAGGGACAATCTACTCATAACTTCATCATGTCTAACTTATTGTTTGAATTTAAAAAAATTGACAATAAAAGCAGTTATCTTCTTCCATCAAAACCATTGATTGACTGTCTGTCAAGCTGCGTATAAAAACAACAACAACATGGTTTACAAAGGAGCACCAGGGTGTTAAATATTGAATACAAAAAATCTGTAACACATAAAATGAGAAAATAACTTAAAATCCATATTTCTCTAAATGACACTGACTTCCTGACAGGGAATACTAAAACGAACGCATTCATATCATTTAAAGAGATGAGAGAAGGGGAGGCGTAAGGAAGTAAACTTGCTGTGTGAGCTTACAGGACTTTTGATTTCATGACTAAATGTTCAGCCAGACTAACCTTTCCTCTTGGTCTCCTCGAACTCTCTGCGAGCCGACTCGATGTAGCGCTGCACCAGAGCCCTGATCACCTGCTGCCGGTACGGTAACTTGGCTTCCTCAGATTCCTTGTCATTGGACTTATTGGATGAAACAGAATCCATGTTAATAATCACACACATCAGCCCAACGTATAATTGCAGAAGTATTTTGTAGCTTGAAATATTTCTCCTACTACATCGGACACACTCACCATGGTGGTTAAAGGGGGATATTCTTGCACAGAATTACAGTTGCAGCAGCAGCAGATTCTCCTGAAGATAGCCCTGGAAGAGAATTTAAACTGAGTGAATGAAAAAACTCCAAAAGAGGGATCTGTTCTTGCAGATTTTCTGAGGTTTTAGGGCGCACCTCAAGATGTAGAAGACAGCTTTGGGTGAGGGGATGATGTTGAAGGGCACCGGCATGGTGAGGCCCTCTCTGAAGTAACTGAGGTACAGCTTTGACCGGGCAAACTTCCACTCCACATCTGCATCATCCTGAGATTAAAAATGACGAGATGTTAGAGATCATCAGAGGAGGCTCTGCTTTCTTCTTTTTGCAGATGTGATGTAAAAAAAAACATTTCTTCACCTCAATTTTCTGAAAGGTGTTGGTGATCATAGCAATGAGCATGTTGAGCAGGACGATGACGATGACGAGCGTGAAGATGCCGTAGAGAATCCTCCCGACAAACTCTGCCAACATAAACTGTGGCATGTCCACGTAGTCCTGGTTGGCCACACCGAACATGGTCCAGAATAAGAAGTGGAACGTCTCATTAAACCTGCCGTGGAGAAGGTTTTCATGATGAGTGGTAAATCTGGATTTATACCTTTATTCAACCCGATTAGGGGAGTGGAGCATAGTGAACCACACACAAACTGTCAGACATGACTTCTGTATCTCTCTATTCTCACTAAGATGCCAAAAAAGAGCAGTCTTTAGACTTTAGAAGTCTAAACAAATATATATAATTAGTCAAAATAGAAATATATGAATAAAACATCCATCCTAAATATGTATTATTACATTTTCAATTTGTGTTTTGATAGATAAATTGCATGAAATACAGCCTGACCCATGCGGCATTTGTGGGACTGATAGGGTAATGACAAATCAGCAGATATCTCTTTACATAAAGCATATTATATAAAAACATTGTGAAAATAATCAATTAAATATGTCTCCGCTGGTTTTCTGACTACCCCACACTGACTGGAAGAAAGCATTTTTCTCATCTAAATGGTGGAAAATCAAACAGCTCATGAATAAATGCTTATTCAGCTGTCCTATGTGGGCTCATTATTGTATGTATGGGCTCAGATAATATTTCAATGAACCGCTCAATCAATAACATCTTATTTGTATAGCCCATATTCAAAAAATCACAATTTGCCACATAGAGCTGCTTAATCAGCAGATTCTTACCTGCCAAGATGTGGAGAGATGACATATGGAACATACACGTTGTTAATGCCACAGAGGAAGGCTGTTCCAATGATCATCAGTATGAACATGAATCTATGGAAGAAAAATAATATATATCCTCACTGGCTCTGACATGTGCTCCGACCTCCCTTCCGGGCACAGATCACATACATGCAGTTGTGTATAATGCAGGAGGCTGAATGAAAAAGGCTTGGACCTCATCATGTCGTCAATCATCTTTCCGATGGAGATCTGTAGAGTTCCCAGAGACTCGTGGGCCGGCAGGATGTACGCCAGCCGTGTGAAGCTCAACATGCTGGTGACTGCAAACAGCACCTCCGCAATCAGCTGGGGGTCCTCCTGGCGCCAGTCCTCACGCACTGAGGGACAGTTTCACAAAAGACCGGTTGAGCCTTAAACTTAAAAAAGACCTACCAACACTCAATTTGGACACAATGCGTGACATGATGTTCTCACCAGTCTGGGTGAAATAAACACAGTCGTCTGTGCCGCTGTGTTCTTGGCAGACGAGGTAACCTTTGAACATGATGAGCACCCGTAAAGCGAAGGACGCCAGGTACATGCTGAGCACCATCATGTCCAAGCAGTTCCACCAATCCAGGAAGTAGCACCTCAGCCCCTCGATCCACACTTCCTTACACTCGTACCAGAAGAATCCTGCATGTGACGGCACAGAATGATTTAAAACCTTTCCATCAGTGCCATCACGGAATCGAGTAAACACAGAGAGAGTGCACGTACCAACCACCCACACCATGTGGAAGGAGCTGTGCAGGATGTTCTGCTGCCTGGAGGCAAATTTGTCTCGATACAACTCCATTGTTATCGATTCTCCGAGTAATGTTAAGAGAAACCACAGATATGAGGCCGAGTGGAGGAGGAACTTGATCACAGGAACCCTCAGGACCTTTCCTACCTGGTGAAAACACAATAGCCATTGTCAGCTGCCTGTTTCCGTGTTTTAATCAGAATCATCTATGTTTGGAGATTTCTGCGCCCTGTGACCTTTGACTTTGGTGCGACCCAGTAGACAAGGCAGAGTAACGGCATGGTGAGAAAGATCCCCACAGAGACAAACAGCTTCCAGGCGGTCCTGCTGCCTCTCCATCCTTCCAGGTTCCCACACCAGATCGATGAGAGCACCTGCTGACATATTGGGTGCGCCACAAACTGCAGGAAAACAGAGAGGGAGAGAGATGTTACGGATCGCTACACGCCTTTTTTAAAACTGGTTTCAGTTTGTTCATACCTCCTTCTGGTTGTAGTTCACAGCGAGCCGCAGTCGCGAGAGGTTGGGTATCCCCTCCTCGAAGGCCTGCTGATCCAAGGCATCCTGGCTCTCGTCTCCGCAGCTGTTGAGGATCGTGGTCACCTCGCTCTGGTTGCGACACATGCCCAGTAACTCAACCGCAAAATCCTGACAGAGCTGCTCCAGGCCCAGGTACTGAGGCTGCAGGAGAGAGGCACCACAGCCAAGGTCAAGCAACAACAAACATGAGTCGAACATAAAGCTGGGATATCGAAGAACGTAGCCGCACCTTGAACTCGGGCTCTTTCTGCGAGAGCTTGCGGAGCTCTCTGCTGAGACTGAAGGCGCTGAGCATGGCGTCGTCGGAGGTGACGGACAGGAAGGCTCGGCTGGCGATTCCACGGTAGGTGTTGATGCGAGACAAGGAGAACTTCAGCAGGTCGTACTGACGGCCGTTACGACACTCCAGACAGGCGCAGGAGATCTTGTGTGGCCAGGGGATGATGTGGCCTTTTAGGGTGAGCATGGTCACTATGTCATACAGGTCTTTCTGGCAGGCTAAGGTCAGAGGGGTCACACCGGGGGCAAACTGGGAGTTGTCAATGGAGTGGTCAAAGATGGCCTGAGAGAAGGAGTGCACGTCCATCTTGTTGCCTTTCTCTTGGTCTAGCCGGTCCAGCAGACGCTTCACCACTCTGGGCTGGTTGGTGTCCACGGCGACCAGCAGAGCCTCGTGAATCTGACGGAAGTCGAACTTGACCCCTTGCAGGAGGGTGACCATGGCGGCCTCATTGCCCAGGCGGATGGACAGGTTGAGGGCCTCTCTCCACTGGCGATCCTCGGACTCCTCCAGCTGGCGGACGATGCCGTCGCCGGTCTTCAGCAGTCCACACAGCAGCTCGATTTTCCCCTCCTGAATGGCCCCGATGAGCTCCGGGGGGAACTGCAACTTCTTGTTCATAATCTCGCGCCATTGCTCTGGCTGAGAGACGGAACAGGTCAGTCAGCAGCAGCAGTGGAAATGCATTCATTCATATTTATAGGATGAAAGAAAACCGGGAAAAGGGGCAGCTCACAATTTGATTTTTTTAAAGCAAAACTAAGTCTCAATAAAAATATAATTAACACATATTTAACATTTTCTTGACTGGGGACATTTTAAGACATCAAGGAAAACACGACTTATTGATAGAGCATAGATTTTATATTATTCTATTATTAGAGTTCTGACTGATAAAAATAAAGCTGTAAACATTAGACTGGAAGCACAGTATGTCTAGATTTGGCGTCTTTTTAATCCTCCTCTTACTTCAATCTGTTGAATGACAAATTCAAAGAACCATGTGAGAATAAAACTCTACTTACCGTGAGGTTTTCCATCCCTGAAGACAAAACAACACAACTTTGAAGCTGTGATCCTACAGTGAAAAAACTATCACATTCTCTGGAGACATAAAAAAATATGTACAGTATATATACCGATATATATATTTTAAGCTTCAAAGATGAAGGTGAGAGATTTGGGTATCGATCTCACAAGCAGCTCCAATCAGAGGACTGAGCGCTGAAGTGTCCTGCGATCATGTGCAACCAGCTGACTGCTTGAAACCAGCACCAACAAACTCAATAACACACTTCAGTCCCCTATGGGGCAAAGCCAATTAAAATTCAAAGTGTTTCACGCTTGGCCGGGCCCAAACCTTACTGTTACCGCCTTCCAACAGGAATTAACTCTGGTCTCCCCATTGGAAACAGTGCCACGGTAGAATTAAGATAGCTGTTACTGAACAGGCAGCAGCTGTCATCCCATTCCCCCAGAGGAGCTGGAAGGGCTTCTCAGCAGTGGGAAAAACAAGGCGCTGCAAGCAAAAGATTTACTGATTATATTCACCTCCTCTCTTTTCTTGTAGTTCCCTTTGTGGTCCATTCTGTCCACTTGTTAAAATTAGACGTTATTTATTTTGGTCTTGTTCTTTCATCTTCCTTTCAACTTTTCAATCTCTTCATCTAACTCTGATTTATGTCTATGCTTTTGGGAAGTTTTTCAGATATCTGTGGCTCTGCATCAGAGTAGAGTCATATGTCATTTCAGCTGGAATGTATAACTGCACTGCATGCATTATATATTATATTATATGTAGAGAGATGGGAAGATGGATAGATAAATGATTACCTGCATTCACCAGACACTTGATGTTGTATGTAAAGGATGGATAATATATTTTCTTTAAAAACAGCAGATAATCATTTTTTTTCTAGAATCCCAGGTCATCTTACAAAGCAGTAATGTTTAACCAAGCTGCTTCGTGTGAGTATAATGTTGCACAGCAGAGGGAAGGAAAGGACAACTTCAGACTTTAAAATCAGACTGTTGGATGTTGGCTGGCTCAGGAGGTAAAAAAACTACTGAAAAATGTGGAAAAATTTGCCTTGTGAGATCACTGTGATCTTTGACAACCAAAATCGAATCAGTTCATTTTTGAGTCCAAGTGAATATTTGTAACAAATTTGAGGAAATTCCCTCAAGGCATTCTTGAGATTGGGATGAACGGACGTACAAAATCAAACATTATGTCTTTAGCCACTGGCTGTCACCGGCTCAAATGCATACACAAAACCAGGGATTTAAAACAAAACTCTAAATGTGTCCTTTGTGAGAACCTGGGAGGAACATAAAACACTTTGACAGATAACACAATACAACAATACTGTCAGTGTGATGAGAGAAATGACAAAAAACAGATAACTACTAAATGTGTCTTCCTTTTGTTACATGGTAAATGTCTCTGCTTATTGTCTTCACGATATCAAAATTAGAGTCATAGCAATTGTTGAGTTTAAATGTCTCTTTGCAAAGAAGAAGAAAAACAAACACTTTTTTTGCAAATATTTATGTAAAAGTACTACTTCAATAAAGTACAATATAAACACATTTACTTTACAAAATCTCTGGTGGTTTAGTCCTATTTAATCACAGAGTCCTCATTTATATGAAAGATGTGGTGTGAATAGATCACTGTACTTTTTCCCTTTTCCAGAACCCTTCGATTAATTTCCAAACATTTAAATGAACCAACTTATGTGATTTCAAACATTTAAAAAATCCTTTAGCTTGACCTTATAAGCAGTTTTTTTTCCTTTGATGTATTGTGTAATTTCTCTACCAATAATTAAAGTAAAATCTATTAAACTATATGCAACACAAAAGAGAAACCTGACATGCAACCATTGAAACTAATATACAGCAAAATAATGAATTTTGGTTGAGTGCAAACAATGTATGATTTTCAAAGTGATATTTGAAAAGATCACTTTATGTCACAAATAAAAAATGTCATATTTTCAATAAAAGAAAAATCACATAAAAAGTATAACTTGTGCATTTAAAGATGTAGTGATTTTCCTCTGGGGCGGAATTTTAGTCCTTTTTGAGAAGAGTGATCATGATCCTTCAAACACCTGAAATGTTGCATCGTGAATAAAACTATTGAAATACTAACATTTTAAATGAATCTCAAAAGTCTAATTGGTGGTAGGAAAAAGCCAACATGAGTTAGAGCATGTCACTGCGAATACAGCGATTTCTTATGACATCTAAAAATGCATATCAATTTTAAAACCAAACACACTTAATCTCAAACAAATCCAATTCATTGGAAATGCATCGATTTAGTAAAAACACTCAGTGGAAGCTTCAACAAGCGAGCGAGAGGAGAACGACTCTATATTCACATGTAACTCCTCAAACACAAAGTTAAATACTAAAACTAAAATACATTGCTAAATGTACAGAGAAACGAATGTTTCACTTTGTGTGTAAACAAAGTGTCGTCTTAACGCTTCGACAAACAGCAGGTCAGTTCAGTAGGTTGTAGAGTTACTCCTTCCTTGCTTCTGCGTCCTCCTTCAGCTTCTGCTCCTGCATACGACTTCGAGCGGAGCCTAAATAAAGAAAAAAATAAGAAAATCATAAACAGAAGAACATACATCCACTAATTTAATTTTGTTGAGAAAACAGTAGTTTTTACTTACTCATCTCTGCAAGCTTCTGTATCAGTGTAGAATCTCCACCAGATTTGCTGTAAAATTGAAATAAATGAAGTCAGCTCCATTCATCCATTTTAGTTGTTTACTAAACCTGTTTAAATAAACTGGAATAATATGAATTTAGTTTCTATAGTATCAATGTGATCTATTTTCAGTTGGACTGAAACTGAAGCTGTTTCCCATACTCATTGCTTGTTGTAATAAATACCATGTTCATGTGTTGAGCCACTTTGAGGTGAGGTAAATAAATCAGGTTGCCAGTGTTACATTGGCAATGGAAACACCATCTGTGACCAACCTGCCGTCAGCTTCATCTTGTCCGTCGACATCGAACCGTAGCCTCTTCAGAGGCTTGGGAGCCGAGCCGAGATCCAGAGTCCTCTTAAAGGAGCGATCGCTGCTGTTGACCATCTGGTTGATCTTCTGGAACCGACTGGACAGCTGCAGAAGAACAAAGAAAAACATAAGCAGCAGAGTCAGAGAGGAAAAAATCAGACATATTTCTTTAACATGTGAAAGAGCAAACAAAAGGGTGACGTACCCCAAAAGATTCGCCGATCGATACCAGCATTCTGTAAAGGTGAAAAAAAAGGGGGTAAATTCAAGGGTTATTTTTAAAAATCTATTTAAAGGATCAAGCCTCTGGACAATTGTCAAACTGCTGTGAAAGTGAAGAGCTGACCTGGAGCGAGGGGTCATGATACTCGGGGAATTGCGTGGGTTCTTCAGAGGGGAGATGTACACGTTGTTGCTGCCAGGCACACGCAGAGGGGAATTCAGGATTTTGTAGGGACTGCGTGGTATTTGTGGGATTGGAGAGAGGGTAGGCGGCTAGAAAAAATAAAAACAGACACAATGAGAGGGTATCTTAGATTTATACAGTCTCTGCATCCGATTTGTACATGTGGTGAGATTCAACTGTAGCTCCTGATGGGGAAGGTGTCTCACCCTGGTGGACGCATACTGTAGGATGTTGGTTTTCAACCTCTGCATGAACACTTGATTGTAGAAGATTATGATGGAGTCATAGTGGCCCTCGGTGATCAACACGTGCTTAAAGGTCTGCAACACGGAGCAACAGGCAAAACAAAGTATTTTATATTATTATTCAACATGAGGTATGAGAACAAAAACAGTGATTATTGAAAGGTTAAGTCACCTCCTGGTTGGTGTTGGGCAAGTTCTTGTAAGCCGTGACAATGGTCTTGAAGCGCAGATCCACACTCTTCACTTTACATATGGCATACATGGCTGACATCATCAACTGTAGGAACAACACGGAGCAGTTTGAGAAGAAACAAAAACTGAGAATACAAGAGAGCAAGAGACAGAGAGAACGAGCAGGAGAAATTAACGACATAGAATTGAGAGCAGCAGGCTCGTCAGGCTACCTGGTCGAGGTGACGGTCTCTCATCAGCTCGTACTCGTGCTGAAGCGTGTGCTGGAAAAGTGTCCACATGATGGGCTCCAGCTCAGGGTGGGAGGAGAGCAGGTAGGAGCAGAGTATCTTAAGCCTCGTGTAGGCAAGACGGTACACTGCAGAGAGGAGAGAACCTGGAGGATTACTGCACTGGAAAATATCAATACCACAAACATTTGTATCATTATGTAATACCTTCAAATACAAATACATATAAAATGGAATAATAAGTCATGTCACTATTCTATATATTTTTTTAAATCATCACTGAAGTGCAGTGGATACCTTCATATTATGTTTTTCATGCCGGATCTGTGAATTGGGGCTGACAGTGTTGACACCACAGGTGGGAAACAGCCACCCTCCACAAAACACTGTAAAACTCTCATGGTTTGGTGAAGCAAATAACAAAATTGTAGACAAACATGTCCGAAGTGGAGTTCGCTTCTAGCTGTCTGACTGTCAGGTCACAGTCAGGGTGAATGAAGAGCATTTGTAGCTGTGATCGCTGACAGGCATCACAGTGACTGACAAGAAAAGTAGATGTGGAATGCTGCACTTTCCAAGAGAGGTGGACAGACTTTTTTTGTTGAAGTAAAGGAGGAGTGTCGTCACTGTGATGAAAATATAAAATATATGCTACAAGGTGCTACTGACACTGGACACTCACAGGAGAGAGACGGAGAAAGGGCGAGAAACAAAGGAGTGAGACGGAGAAAGTGGAGAAACAGGAGTGAGACGGAGAAAGGGCGAGAAACAAAGGAGTGAAACGGAGAAAGTGGAGAAACAGGAGTGAGACGGAGAAAGTGGAGAAACAGGAGTGAGATGGAGAAAGGGCTAGAAACAAAGGAGTGAGACGGAGAAAGGGCGAGAAACAAAGGAGTGAGACAGAGAAAATGGAGAAACAGGTGTGAGATGGAGAAAGGGCGAGAAACAGGAGGGACACGGAGAAAGGGCGAGAAACAGGCGAAAAAAGTGGGGAAGTGGGATATAAGAGGGGAAGAAAGTGATTCTAAAACTGTTCAATTGTTGAGATGTGTTGAGATTTATTATCTGTAAAATTGGTTGAGAAGATGTGGAACAGAAAAATTGAAATTATAGCTTTTGCTCCCTTTATTTTAATTTTTCTGAAGATAAGCCCTTTATTTGAACTTGCACAATTTCCACATTTAATATCTTCTCTTATTTTGAAATGCAGCCCTACTTTTATTTAGTTAATGAGAGGAAATTATACATACCTGCAATCATACATATATGTTCAGTTCTACGTTACGTGACAATAACTATTGTCAAAAAGTTTTTGAATCGTACTGAATTAATTTGAATTGACAGTCAGGTAGTGAGTACATGCAGATGTTGATACAACTACATCTGACATCAGACACCTCGATGCAGGAACAGCCATCGCATTAGAGGGGGTTTTATGTTGATGTACACAAATTCCATAATAAGATATGGCCCTTAAAAGGACATTATAAAATTGAAATGGCTGTTGATGGTAAAATTCCCACTCCTGGTCTAGAATGTTATTGTCTGCACATCTTTATGATACAGAATTTATCCAAACAATATCTTGAGATAACGAAGGTTTAAGGAAACATTGCAGATCTCAGCCAAAAAGAATCTGCACTGATCAAAAAGAAGAAGGTAAGAAGTTGAACGATATCTTACATTTTTTATAGAAGAGGCTGAGAGAGTTGGACTTGGGGTGTCGTGGAATCTGAGCAGGCGGCTGGGTTGGAGTGTGAGAGGAAGCCTGAGAGTTGACTGTGCCTGGAGACTCAGGAGGCAAGACACGATGGCCCGGACGCACGGGGGACAGATATCTGTGAGAAAAGCCAGTAAAACCAATATTATTGTAAAGTAGTAAAAGTAAATGTGAAACACGAGGGGTTTGAGAATGTAGAAGACATTGGGCTTGTTGTGAATAAAGGTCATGGAACCTTTTTTTATGATGTCTATATGACTCAAAGCGACAAGCTGTTGTATTTACGACTACCAGTAGTTTCACAACAGCCAAAATGGGTTTAGGTCGAAGAAGCTTTCTTAGTTGTTGCATATCAGCAGCTGAAAAACAGATTGTTGGGTAAATGACTCACAGGTCAGCCGCGGTGTGATTGTGCTGCAGTGGTTGGTTGAAACTGGCTGGGGTCTCCACCTGCTCGGCCGCTCCGCTGTCATGTTCCTGTTTCAGCAGCTCAAATAGTGGGGAGCCCTGTAGACACACAAACATGATGATTACATTTAACTACACGTCAATAGAAACACATATACTGTTTACTGGACAATGTAAGGTGTAAACCTTGGAGCAAAGAAACAAAACCTACTGATAGCTGACATGGGGGAAAGTTGAAAATAAACTTTAACTGATAGAAGTGACACTTTCATCTACACTTGAGCAGCCAATTAACACATCAGAACCTTGCATATATATGAAAAATCTATTAAAATGTCTTGGTTAATTTATAATTAAATTAATATTTAAGCTATTCTTAATCACATTGTACATTGTATATGCCCATCATAACATCTTTAAAGTCTGGTTTTGTCCCACCAACCCTCCAACGCCCCAATCTCTCCAATTTACTATGATGCAAAACAGAGACCAGCAGCAAATCCCCACATTAGAAGAGCTGAAGTAAGTGAGTTTGGCATTTTTGCATTAAATTTGCCCAAAAATGTGTCAATTGTATGGATATCAATCCCCTAATTCTTGCAGTCTAACTGACAATTGGAAACGACAGGACAAACGAGAATCAGGGATGTTAATCTGACAAAGAATTTAAATTAAAAAAATGCTGAAAGATACAAATGGACTGATAATACACCGGTTTCACATTTTATGTTGATAAGATTTCCTATCTGATCATATATCACAGAGAGAGAAATCAGAAATGAGATCATACAGGGAAGTGGGTGTAGCTACTACTCAGCATTTAACCCACTGAGGACAGGTACAAACCTGCTCTTAGAACATTCTTCATATCACAGCTGCCACACCCTGCTTACGCAACTCACCCATAACAAACAAGGAGTACACTTCCCATTGATCTGAATCCACAGCATTCAATGACATGTGTTTACTGTAAACTTGTGTTAAATTTAAAGTATCTAGATTTAGCTGGATATTTGTTTTAAAATTCTAAATGAAACCACCACAAACAACTTCAGTCATAAAACAGGATGATCTAAGCAGTCAAGAAGAAAAACCCATGATTTAAGTTCATAGTTGAACACAGGGATAGTGAATATGGGGCGCAACATACATTTCTGAATAGTCTCCTTATTCAAATTTCAGGTAAATGCAGGAACAAAGCAGCAATGGGAGGACTTTGCTCCCAGTGGAGTCTCCTCCCTCTGTGTTGCAACAGACCAGTGAGTTTGAGCCTTTCACTTGCAGCCTGCTCTGAGGTTTCAGATTTACAGTCCGACAGGAGCAGGGTAACAATCACCATGCCCCTCCCCACAAAGAGGGCTGCTGCCGGAACAGACAGAAGAACGAGAGAGAGGGAGATCCACTCAACTGTTCGCAGAGTTGAAAAGACACATGAAACTTCTCTACGAAAAGGATCAACATTCTGAACGTGGACGACAACTGAAAAACTCGACTTAAATGAGGAATATTAGACGTGGACAGCTGTCACAGAAGAAAAAAATCAAGTTCTGAACTTTGGATATACGATCGCAGGTATTTTGAGGAGTTGCTGTCTGCTTTTCTTCTCGGCATTTCCTAACATAAAAACAGTTTTTGCTGCTTGTTGCACACAGTTGGATTAACAAGTTAAACTTAAATTTTTTTGGACACTCCGGGACAAGGCTGAGGAGGAGGTCTTCACTCTGCAGACGTTTCAGACTCACCAGTTAAAGATGCATAATAGCACGAGCTGCAGCAAGAGCGATGGCTTTAAGTACCCTCTGTACAGCTCGGTTTTCAGCCTGGTTTTTGTAATTGGACTTTCTCTCAACATGGTGGCTGTATATATTTTTGGCTGGACATTGAAGCTGCGGAACGAGACCACGACATACATGATAAACCTTGTGGTTTCAGACTCTCTCTTTGTTCTCACCTTGCCTTTTCGGATCGTTTACTTCATTAGACGCGAGTGGTTGTTTGGAAGTGTAATCTGCAAGATCTCGGTGTCCCTATTTTACACCAACATGTATGGCAGCATCCTCTTCCTCACCTGCATCAGTGTTGACCGCTTCCTGGCCATTGTGCACCCATTCCGGTCACAGGCTATCCGCACTAAGAGGAATGCCAAACTGGCCTGCTGTTTGGTGTGGGTGATGATTCTTTCGGGGAGTATACCCACAGGGTTTCTTTTGGAAACCTCTTCGGAAGCAAATCTCAACTCATCCTCAAACTTCTGCTTTGAAAACTACTCCAAAGACCAGTGGAAGAGTGAGCTGTCGAAGGTGGTGGTGTTCATTGAGACTGTGGGCTTCTTCATCCCCTTGATGCTCAATGTGTTCTGCTCGGTCATGGTGCTGCGGACACTAAGTAAACCGCAAGCCATTAGCCGTGGGGGGAGCCTCAACAAAACAAAAATCCTGAGGATGATCCTTGTGCATCTGTTCTTCTTCTGCCTCTGCTTCATCCCTTACAATGTCAATCTCATCTTCTACGCTCTGGTTCGCTCCAATGTCCTGAAGGGGTGCTATGCAGAATATGTGGTCAGAGTTATCAACCCTATAGCTCTGTGCATAGCAGTGACCAACTGCTGCTTTGACCCAGTCATTTACTACTTCACTTCTGAGACCATTCAGAGCTCCATCAAACGCAAGTCCACAGTGTGGCACAATGGGGCTCGGCTATTCGAGAGACTGCAGGGGGACAGCTCACAAAGCAGCCCAATCTCATCACCAAAAACCCTGACACTGAGGAGTCTCAGGTCAAAAATGTCTATCAGTGAGTCAACAGTCTAATGAAAAGTCAATAATGTGACAGGATTATTAATTCGGGTGAACCTCAAAGCAGAGTGGAAACAGTGTGGCCTTAAAGACCATAACAGCACAGACCACTGTTTCTAAGGAGTCACTGGAGGCCAAGGAGAGTTTTGACTGGGACTCAGACACTGAGACAAGTCAGACATCGGAGTGTCTTGCAGCATAAATACAGTTTGGTACTTTCACAATTCACAATGCATTTGTGAGAAAACAAGTTGGATGAAGAATGTGCATGGTGCTTTTGCACAAAAGACATTGTACTTGTTATGTAAATTCTTAGAGCAGATTTAATTTTTTTTTAAATGTTTTAAGCAATGCTGAACCAGTATAACTTTTTATATGAACTGTGCTGTGGAAATTGTAAGCATTTGTGGCCTAAGAAAAGGCTTTTGAGCACTTTAAATCGCAGCATGTATCCATTATACTGAAAGAAAATAAACAGTTATTAATTTAAGTTTTTGGAGTTTTAAATTGACTACTTCAGAAATGTCTGACATTAGAATGGTTTCAGTTGTGTGTATGCCTTTCAGTTGGGTGCTACTAATTTATCACTTATATGGATCAATTAGTCATACAGGTACGATCAGCACAGCAACACAAACTGTCTTTTCCATGACTGCACAATGACTCAATAGATTAAATAGACAGATTACAGGTGTGGTCAATGATTGAAAGGCAACGCTGCACTAACGCAGCCTTATCTGGATAACTGGGCTTTTCTGTGGAGGATGTGGGAAGGATAAAAACTGATTTAGAATAAGCAACACAAACTAATCGTGAAATCACAGCTCTCTGTGGAATATGCGGAGCGGTGGCTTGGTATATGGTGTGGCTTGCATGCAGCCTGTTTCTTCTTGTAAAAGTTGTGCGCTGCAAGACTCAGCACTACTGCATTCCTGGTGTGTTGCCCTGAGGGTCTGCGCTGACTCGGGGAGTCTCATCATCACTACGCAAGAGTGAGAAAGATTGAGAAACCGAAGCAGACGAGCGACAACATGCCTCCCGAAAGAGAAGAACGTTTCCAGAAAACAGTACAGAGGTAGTGGACGCAATCGTGAGTCAGAACTGGTGACTAGTGCAGAACATCATTGAGATAAATAAAGGATTTAGCAATTTCTTTAAAAGGGATAGTTCAGAGGAGCAGTATAGAGGCATTTTATGTTTTCTTCTCTACCCTATAAAACTCCTAAAGTGTTTTGTCGCATCACCATAGTGGCGAGTACATAATGAGTGAATTTTCATTTTTGGGTGAACTATCCCTTTAAGTCTTACTTTGACATGTTCGGACTACTTACACTACTACACTTTGTGTAAAATGCACTTAACTTTAGAATGCAAATGGACTTCTCCACCCTGAACAAATATTTGTACGAGATAAAAAAATGAATCTGATTGTGATTAATGATATTATTTGTATAAAGGGTTTATTGAACAGTAAGAACAATGTATTCTCAATTATAATCTTCGTTGATAAACACAGTGTGAAGCTGTATTCATTTTTTTTTACAGAACAGGATAATAAATTTTACCAGTTATTTCGCAATCAAGAAATATTGTGTCTTTCAGTCATCTATATTTGTATCTCTTTCAGATTTGTGTAACGTGGTGTGTAAAGTTGTGTATGTCTATTTCATAATTTGTGCCACAGTAACTAATATTTTCCTAATTAAAAGAATTCAATCAGAGACTTGGTAGCTCAACACTGGTTTAATTACAGCTAAATTGAAATGGTGAAGTCTGGTTGTCTTAATGTAAAGCGTACATAACAATCTGACTTGGACTATAGGTGCAAAGACTAATTCATTTATGACATATATGGCATCACAGAGTGGTTGCCACACTGCTTCTTTCAGCGATTCATTACTTAGTCCAACATCTGACCAATAAAGTTAATGATCAACTAGTGCCCATAAACATGAATGTAATGAAACTGTATGTGTGTAATTTTAAGACTGTTCACAAAATTTGGTTTAGTAAGAAAACTAGTTCTACTCTGTCCAATCTGAACATCTTAACAAGTGTTTCAAGCTTTTAAAGCTTGCTTAATAATTTCACTAAGTCAGCTAAAAATTCAACAAACTGTGTGTGCATGTGCACATGTGTGCATGTGTGTGGGGAGAGAGAGTGGGCGATAGTTGGAGGGAAAGGGAGAGAGGGTGCGAGTGTCTTTTCCAGTCAGTGATATTTGTCCAGTTGCAGCATCCTATCTAGTTATCCTGCTGCAGAACACCAGCTAACAGGAAACCTAACATAATACGGTCACTGT
This sequence comes from Limanda limanda, assembly GCF_963576545.1. Classification (NCBI taxonomy): domain Eukaryota; kingdom Metazoa; phylum Chordata; class Actinopteri; order Pleuronectiformes; family Pleuronectidae; genus Limanda; species Limanda limanda. Next base: position 17,117,064 of record NC_083649.1, read on the forward strand.
ACCAATGCGATCCTTATACTGGTGAGTAATTAAGTTCTTCTCAACATATTCAGTATATAATGGATGAAGATATGACAATTTATATTAAAAAAAATAATACTTTGACTAATTAAATAAGCATGTGCAAATTAATGAGGATGTTTATATTAATTGTAAGTGGCACTTTCTCACTTCTTTATTTTAAAACATGATTTAATTATTAAATTTTTTCCAAAAAAAGATATCGAGCAGACTTTAAAAGTTACTTTTCAGAGAGTGAGGATGATAACAGCTACAGTATAACTATTCAGTTATCAGACTGCCAAAGTAAGTAAAGTAACTCAATTTTGTATATATTTTGCTTTTAAAGGATCAGTGATTTAATATGATCTGGACATTAAATAATGTTATGGAGAATAAAAAAATGTGCATTAAGATTCTATTTGAAAGCTAAACGAAAATGATAAGAGATAATTCATTAATTGGTATATATTTGTTTTTATATATTTCACAATTGTATTTCTTAAATACAACATAAAAATACAGAATCAGGATAAAACTAGTATTAAGAAAATACTGAAAACATTGTTCAACAAGTCAGCGGTACCGTTTTAATTTGAACAGTGTTGTAATTTCTCGACTGGGAAACCTCATTAAATGTTTCATGAAGTATAATTAGTGCAGAGCAGTATGACATTTTTTCCACTCTCTGCATGAAATGAAACCCAATGTTTGCTTGTTTTATGGGAGCAGGACGAAGCAATTAAAACTTTATTGACAGAATTCGTTCCAACCTTCCTCCTACACATCAAACATTAATTCAGCTGCGTCCGCTGTAGGGGGGCATTCCCCTCTGTGAATGTACATCCCATAAAACGGGAGACATTTTGAGTTTATTAAGCTTTTACTGATCCAGCAGATGCTACTGAACATGCTCCTAACTTGATTTTATGTTTACTTCAGATATGAGAGCGACACATGGATTGTAGGTTCTGGGGCAGAAAATCATTTAAGGACATGGAGTGGTGGAATATGAGTGAGGCTCCAGTCACGTCGTTCTCACTATTGTCTAACTGCACCATGGACACCAGCTACCGCTTTACTTTCTACCAAGTGTCCTACAGTGTCATCTTTGTGCTGGGGTTGGCCACCAACAGCCTGGCTCTGCGCAGACTGTGTCTATCACCCTTCACCGTCAACAGCACAGCCATCTACATGGTCAGCCTGTCAGCTGCCGACTTGTTTTTTGTCTTCTCCCTTCCTCTGAGAATCTACCACTATCACCAGAAGGCTCAAGCATCGTCCTCCATCACGAGAGAGCTGTCCAGCTGGACTCCCGGGGTAGCATTCTGCCACCTAACTTTCACCCTCAAATACATCAGCCTCTATGGGGGCATCTTCTTCCTGGTGTGCATTGCCGTGGACCGTTACTTTGCTGTGGTGCACCCTTTTGCATCAACAGTCCGCCGGCTGCGTGTTGCACAGCTGGTAAGTGGGGGGGTCTGGTGCCTGGTGCTGGGGCTGAGTGTGGGTCTGTCTCTCCTGCGATCTGCAGCAGCTCACCAACACCAGCCCTGTCTGCTGGACCCGACCTCCCAGCGCCACCGCACCATCATACTGGCGGTCCTCTGCACAGTGCTGGGCTTATTTCTGTTTCCTACTATGCTGCTTCTCTACAGTTACTGCAAAGTGCTGAGCGTGCTGAGCCAGTCAAGACACCGCTCCCGTAGTCAGCACTACAGCCGCAAGCACACTCTCACAATCATTTACTGGGTGCTGGCCATCTTTCTGTTGTGCTTCCTCCCCTATCACATCAACCTGCTGGGATACACACTCACTCATTTGGGGCTGCTGTCCCATTGTGGCCTGGCCAAAGTGACCAAGGCTGTGCACCCTGTGATGCTGTCACTAGCCAGCGCCAACTGCTGCCTCAACCCACTCATCTACTACTTCTCCAGCAGCCTGGCGCACAGGGAGGCATCTGGTAGTGGAGGCAGTGGCAGTCGGTGACACCGATCGTTTCATATAAGCACTGAAAACGACACAATCGTCACAAAAAAGCACTAGGGCTGTCTTGTTGAAATTATTTATACAAGCTACCAGTACTTCATCTATTCACGTAGAGTATTCAGTTCCCCATACTGTGTGCAATACTTTGTAGTAGATCACCCCATAAAATAGGTAATCAGCATTTCACATGAATTGCAATAGATTCAACAAGTTTTGTGTGTTTTCACTTTGGTTCACTGCAGTGTGTTGTGTCTCTGGAGCAGGTTCCAGAGGGTCGGGTTCAGTGCCATACTAAAACGTATTGTTGGCTGTGGTTAGAGTCATTTTGCTCTGTATATTCTGTTAGTGCAACTTTAATGTGTTTGTGAGAAAGTGATATACAATGAGACTTTTCATGTGGAATCTGCCTCAATCTCTGTTGGTACAACATTATGTAATGGTTTATATGTTAAATGTTTTTTCATGGGCCAATAAATGCCATATAAAGTATGTGTATCTGTATGTGTGTTATAAGGAGATCTTACCAATACAAGTATGTATGTATGTATGTGTGATGAAGTGATGAAACTGACCGTCCTCCATGCGATCCTCTCCATGATGAGGTTCTCGCAAGTCTCCAGATGTTTGACAATTTCTTTGCTCAGTGTGGGGTAGGCCTTGATGAAACTCTCAATGACTTTGTAGAAGTCGAAGGCGGCGAGGTTGAACACATCCAGGATCCAGGGGAAACAAACATCTGTCCCAGCTGAGTCACCACCGCCATGGTTGTATCCTCCAGCCTTAAAACCGCTCTCTGAGCATAAGGAGCAAACAACGTAAATTTGACTCGTCGCAAATCTACAAGACATTTAAACATTGATGTGATCATTCATCAATGTAAGACACTACACAAGGATCTATTTATTTTTTTATGAAAGCAATTTAATGGGACACACCTCCATATGCTGCCATGACCACCTCCAGAGCACATGCCAAAAGTGATGTGTGGAATGTGGAGTCATTGAGGAGTTTACTGGAATGGAAATCATAGGAATCTGCTCATTGCTCGACCACACATCAAACAACAAAAGGCTTCAATAAAAGTTGAATAATAATTATCTTTTGAATAAAACAATTTGTTTGTAATACATACCTGAAATTTTGCACAGACAGTCGCTTCTCTTCCTACAGAGAGAAAATAAAAGTATCGTAAAAAGAAAAACAGATATGACACTGTCATATGTTGAGTACATAAGTGGGCGAACTTCTGCTATAAAGTCTACACTTCCTTTCAGTTGCTTCCTGTTGACAGAGGCCATTTTCTCTCAACTATATTACTGTTTAAACAGAAGTTACGAGGGCATGAACAGTGAAAGAACATATTGGAAAATGTTACGGAGTTGATAATATCTTCAATACTCAATAGATACATAAATCGTGTTCTGAGAAATGCTAAATTTGAGTTCTCTTGAGCCTCCAAATAAATACTTTAACAATAAACAATACTGAATGAAATGGTTGAAAGATAAGTCAAAAAAGTCACTGTACCGATTTCAACATTGCCTCCATGACTCTATAATACAGTTGTACTCCGAGGATAAATCGCTGAAAAGACAAAAGAGCATTGCAAGTTGAACAATTTAATCCCTTCAGCACATGTGGCCATTGTTGTTCATGTTCTAGTTCAGTGTTAAGTTCATACCTGCTTTCCAAGTACGATACAGCGCGGGCCAACTGCCTGACCAAAACTCCGGCTAAACTCCTGATCGAGGGTCTTCAAACGCTTCAGCACGTCCTGTGTCGGGTCCACAGTGCAATTCTGACAACAGGTAAGAAGAAAACAGGAAATATGTCAAATTGAGGTGGCGAAATGCAGCTTCAAGGTCCATTTTATTTAGGGGAAGCACTTGCAGGGACCCACATTGAAATATGAATACAGGTTAGTAGATGGCTGGTCCCCAGTAGAGAAGAGATCACTCCTCAACTGTTGAATGGAGGTCATGGCAGCTCTGATGAGACAAAACAAAAATCAGACATTGTTTAAGGACAAACTCAATAAACTACACATTTTTACAGTACAACCAATCACAGAGCCAGCTGCAATGTTTGGTTTCTTATTTGTTGACTTATATACACATTAAATAAAAATAAACTTTGCTTTTTACATCTTCAAAATATATTGAGTTATAACCTAATATTTGCCAACCAAATTATTATTAAAATGCTGGTTAAGGCCATTACCTTCTACATATATATATTGAAATATTATTGAATTCTCACACATCTTTCCAATGCAGTTAAACCTGGTGCTCACTTAGGAAGGTGGTTTTGGTTTGATACCAAGTGAAACCAGATTTCAGAAAAAGTGTATTAGTCCATATAAGACTGGCTAAATTTGATCGTTTGTTTTAATATTGGATTTGATTTATTCATTTACTGTAGCACCCAGTGGTGTTGCATGTACGTTTGCTTACATGTCAGTAGTTTTTTGATTGGAGATCTTGTCAGTGTTGAAAATTCTAGATATCACTAGATTTTCCCACACAAACAGTTTTTCCAACAGTATAAATTATGTGATGCAAGCACAGCTTCAGTCCTTCTCCCCCACATTAAAAATAACTAACAGAAAAGAACTGGTGAGCTACGACTAACCACTCACCTGATTGGCGTCTGTGGAGGAATGAGTACAGCGTCTTCATCTGCCAGGTTCTTCTTTGGCGTCATCTCCACCTCTGACCTGGAAGCATCAGGAGCAGATAATTAAGCACTTTACTCTAAATCATATGAACTGACCAATATCAAAACATTGAATAGAGAAGAAAATAAAATTACACTTCAACTTTAGGCACAAGTACAGTCTCGTCTCTATCAAAAAACAGCCGTCCATCGATGTCTCTAGTCTTGAGGTAGTGTTCTTCATATTGCTGATCGAGGTCATGCACCTGGGGTGAAAATAAAAGGTTGAGGTTACGTGCAGGTAAATGGCTTCCAACACAAAAGATAAATAGCATCCCTGTGTCTCACTTGTGCTCACCAGGTTGAGTTTTGTCCATTTAATAATACATTTACCCAGGAACCAAATCAAAAAGGGTTCAGAATAAAATAAAGATTTAAAAAACATAAACAACTCTAAAATAAGGTAAAGATTCAGATTGTCTGCAACTAGTTTAGGAAAAAAGACCAAGTATAATAAAACATCTGGACCAAAATCACAGTCTTCACGTTTTATTTCCAGTTACCCAGGCCCGTCATGGATAAGATAAAATTAGGTGCAAATTTGCACATTATTCATATAAGACACTTGTGTAAATGATGTGCACCACCTGTCCGTTACTGGGGTAATGGAACAGTAAAATAAATATGTCCAGTGTCCTTCGGAGGAGATTGTCACTGTCTGCAAACAGTAACATCCTGTGTATCTTGTTGTCATAACTGTCGATATATAACCCTGACCCACTACATAGGGTCCCCTGCTTGAGTACACATTTTCCTGACACCATGTATGTGAAATCAAACATGTGAGAGCAGCAAAGACAACCACCAACAGCTGTCAGACACTCAAGTGTCAAACAGCAGCAACCACAAGCAGGAAGAGATAGCTAATGGAAACAGTATGTGCAGAGTGAGCAAAGGGAAATCAAACAGTAGAGCCGGTGTTGTCACAATCACACCGTTTACCTGAGGAAAATCTGGAAATCTGAAAACCAGTGACTCCAGGAAAGCCGCGAAACTGGTCTGGTAAACATTCTTCACCTGCAAATACAATCGTATAGAGGACACATAAGGCAAAGAAAACCACACAGGAGGAGGTAGAAATTTGTAAATAAAAGTGTATACAAGTGTAAGTATAAGTGTTCAGACCTCCTCTGCATTGCATTCATTCTCCTTGCACAAGGTTTCGAGAAGCTGCACATCCATCTCTGGCTCAGGAGGTCGGGACTTGACTTTGCTCTGGTTACGACGAGATGTTCGTGTTGGGGGGCTCTGGACTTTACTGATGGCTGATTCTGAGAGAAAAACATGTAAAACATTAGTACATCTATGCTCGCCATAAACAACCAATCTTTTCATGAAACAGAATACCTGAAGTTGCAATTTCTGTTAAAACCTAGGGGAAACACTGTACAGTCAATGTGGAGACCTATCTACATCATGACTCAAAAATGTCTTTTCATTATTCTTCAAGGAAATTCTTCCACCTACACTTTTGACACTTTTAAAGTGTATTAAAGAAACCAGATAGTAAAGTGAATGAGACTTAATCTTACTATAAATAGGCTGCAGAAGGTCTGAAGGGCAGCGCTTGATGAATAACTCCAGCATACAGAGCAGCAGCTGGAATGATATGACCAGGTCATCCTCCATCTGTAAGACCCTTCCTGCAGACAGCACAGATGTTACACTCTAGATGCACCGTCACGACAATACTGCTGCACACTAAAGATGACAGCGCTGTAACAATGGGGTGGAAAACTTTCCAATACATTTGAGCATTACAGCTGAGCACTAAGGGGGAAGGAAGGATGAAAAGAAGAAGATGGAGCAACATGAAATCTATTCCATCAAGTGTGTTTACAGCTTGATATTTCTTCTTTTCGTTCTTGGTATCGTGTTAAAAGCTTAACCTACCTTTGGCCAAGAGAAACATTGTCCAGCAGTTCCGCATGGTCTCCCTCTCCCTTGAAAATAAGACACTGAACCATTAACCTCTCACTAGCGTTGCATGCAATTATCAAACACGAGAATGTAAAATACTCAAAAAGCAGTGTGTCTAATGCATTCAATTTGAGTCAGTGTCAAACTTACGTGCCATCAGAAACCAAAGTGAAGATCTTCTTGCAAGTCCTGAAACAAAGATATTATGTTAAGTTCAAATGTTCAATTTCCCCACAAACAGTTCTATAGCAATGAAGCAGTGGAACGTGTTCACTCACTTCTCAAACCTCTGGTAAAGAGCCAGAGTCATGTCATACTTCTTCTCCAGCCGTGTCATTGCTGAATTCACCTTGGTGGTAATCGTATCCAAGTTCACATCCAACTTCCTTACGAGATCCATGAACTCTTTCACACTACAAAAGTAAAGATGACATATTAATTCCAATGCAGAAATCATACATTTGTGTGTTTGCAAATCAAAATCTGCGTCGGCCCTTATCAGTAAAAGCCCTCGAATGGCTTTCAATCTTTGTTGACATCGACCGCAGTTATATCATTTCTTTTTAATCCTGAAATATGTTTATTATTTTAGTTTTTCCAGTGTCGTGTGTCAGAAACCTAATCAACATGGTCACTTGCTTGACATTTTCCAACTGTATTCTCATATGCCCTTAATCTAAACATGTTACTAGTGGGCTGGCAGGAAAAGTTCAGGAAAATGTCCAGAGCAACTGACAAGCAAATTGCATTCTCACACACATCCCATCCCGACATTTTCAGGGAAATGTCCAGAGTTCAGTGCATGTCTAAAAGAAGATTGAGAAACTTTGCAATACCCCCTCAGTGCTCAGCCCAGACATCCTGTATATTATTTTTGTACCAAATGTGTATTCAAATCAGAGATATCGCACTTTGCATGCTAGAGAGTTTTGCTAACAACACCCGACGAGTACTTACTTCTGACAAACTGCTTTCAGAACCTGAGTTAGGGTGAAACAGGAGGCATCCATGTCTGTCACAGTCACAAACAGACAAGCACCCCACAGCCTTTTCTGACTGTCCTGAAATACAATGAACAAAGACAATATTGATTTGAGATGCTGTTTCATCTACTTCTCTAATGCCATAAAGGATCAGTAAGTATATCCATGTGAGGCCATTTCTGATACGGTTCTCAATGACAGACGACATGCTACAAAAATCACAAGAGGACAACACAGATTATAACATCCTTTCCCTTTTAAGGCAAATTGGATATTGCTTTCTGTAAAGAATGGCTGATGCTGACAAATAGGAAGTTTGGTGCTTATGCTGAGTTACAACATATTTTGAGATTAGAAAAAGCCAAAAGACAAGGACTGCAAATTATCTTTGGCTACAAAAATGCAATAAATGTGCGTTGAGTTCTTGCAACCTGTTACAATCTTTCTCTTCCTTGTCCCTGGCAAATAAACAAGCAAATAAATAAACAATAAACTAAAATAATGAAAGTCAGCCGTCTCTAAAAAGAACTTGCATGTTTTCTTGCTATCTGGGCAGTATTCATTTAATCATTTAATCATGTCACCTTTAAACACTGTGCAATAACAAACCACTTATATACATTGTGCAATGTATTATTCATCATACTTATGAACCTTTATTACCTTGGTTTTTGTTTACTCAAATTTTAGTGAAGAACTTAGAACTTTAGTAAAGGGTTTCTTATTTGTTTATATTTGTACATGTTCTTTGCACATATTTAAAACAGGCAGTATTTGAATCTTCGATTCTTACAAAACAGCTTTCAAACACACTAATACAGTTTCCACCAATGACCTTTCCTTTGCTTGACTAACACGACAAGATCACAACAAGTCTACTGTCAGTTTGTGTACATATGCAAACACTTACAGTGACTTCCTCCATGGACTCTTGCACAGTTTTACACAGGGTCCAGGCTCTGTCACACACCACGTCTGTGACGTGCAGGCTCTTGCACAGGGTCACAAACTCTGCATCCTTGTCTCTGTGTCTGGAGGAGGGAGACGAGCATCAATAACCACTATGGAGAACAGAAACACAACTACCGCCTCACTGACTGTTTACCTCCCTGCGTGTCTGATAACTGTGGTGTGTTTATGTGTTATAACAGTGTAATAACAGTGTCACAACCAATGACAACTACCTGTAACACGTGGACGCCGGTGTGTGACTGAAATAAACCAAGCGATATTATGTTAACACACAGGCCTAGCTTAGTGTGAAGCAGCAGCAGCTAGCTAAACAGCCTCACGATCAGAGCCGGCTAAAGTCAAACACCAGTTAAGATAACGTGAGCTTCACATGGCGGCTACAGCGTGTAAACAGATCAGAGCAGCTGGACAAGTCGCTGCTGAGACGAGAGACAGCAGCACCGGAACACGGGTCTTACTTTTTAACAGATAACTCCGGACTGTCCTTCTTGCCCGGGGAGACACTCTCAGCCCCGGGCTTCAGCCCTTTGCTCTGCGGGGTCCCGGAGCCTCGCTTCTTGGGTGGCATCTCGGTGTTAGCTTAGCAACGAGCTAACAGTGGACGTTTTAAAAGTGAAGCCGCTTCTGTGGAGGAGCGGAGAGGATGTTTACTAAGTTTAAAGCCCCCCGCACGAATTCCGTAGCAACACTACAACAAAACCCCGCTGCTGACTTCCTGTGTGTGCGCTCGATTTGTAACACGGCAGTGCGCGGGCGGGGTCGCAGCTGTTAGACTCACTCAACGACCAGAACTCCCACTAACGAGAATATGAACGTCTCCACTGAGTTTTGATGATGTTTATCCTTTATTTTAAAAATGATAGCGCTGCAGAAAGTGTCGATAAATAACCAGATTACAGCCTCACGTTTGGTCAACGCGGATCTCTGTGAACATAAACAGTACTCAGTGTGTGTGTGTTGGGTGAGATCACGTGACGCACCAGAAACGAACGAACCCAAACGCACGATAAGAAAACGCGGGAAAGGTTACCACGCAACATCCGCTCCTTTGAGTTTATCCCGCCACCCGGAGCAGTCACAAAGGATTCCTCCGCTGCTCAGTGCGACGTGTAGAGAAGCGATCGTGTCATTGTTCCAGCGGATCTCATGAAGCTCTATAGTCGTTCCAGAGGATTGATCCCACAGGGGCGGACGTTGTTGTTTACACATGTGATTACACACTGATGTCTTCACCCATTTTACTTATCCAGGGGCATTTCAGTCTTCCTATGGCATCATCACTCAAATTCGTCTCTTTCACAAGTATCACAAGTTTTTTTTGTTAGACTATGTACAACACTGCCCTCTTCAGGTGTAACACGGATATTGTTATTTTTAAAGCCTGAGAATATTTAAAAATTAAAGCAGTTAAATAAACTCATCCCAGTTTTAAACAGTGTTTACATACAAAGGATTGCTCCATCTTGTCCTCTGTTCTATAATGGGAAAGTGTTAAGTTAAAAAAGGCATAGAGGTAATGATGTCTGATCCACTGAGTGGGCCACAAGGTTTTCATAGTGCTGCCATACGAGCCAGTAGTCAGATTTACCTTCATCCTCAGCTGAGGATCTGTAACTCAGATGCAACAGTGAGCACACATACCCTCTAAAACGGCTTCAGAGGAAATAGCCTAGAGAATCGACTCAAAAGAAATACATAGGAATAGGTGATCAAAACTAATTAACATGTTCCTATAACATATCCTATTATGAACCATTTTCCCAATTAAATTCACTATAGAAATAAAGGAAATGTTGGGTTTTGTGTCACTGCTGAAAAGTCAGCCTGGTGAGGTCGTCCGGTGTTAAGACACGAGGGCCACCATAGCTCTCCTCTAGCTCAAGAAGGTGAAGCAGCCCTGACTTTGATGCCATATTACACACTTAGCCTTTAAAAGCCTGTCTGCAATATAATGTTGAATGTATTTGTGTAAGTGTGACAATATCAATTTATTCTCAGAAAAAAAAAAGAATAGGAGAGAACAGATTTCCATGTTTTCGGCAGAAATGCTAATTTGCAATGCAAAACATCAGACTAGCTTGAAGGGACCAATGAACAGTAACTTGAAAAAAAGTTAATTCGTCAAGCCATTTTAGGTACCTTTATTTATACTTGGACTAATTTTTAAAATCCTTAATTTAAAATCAAAAACAAATTAAAATAGTTCCAGACTGAGGCTGAGTGAACCCCATTTAGTCTGGCCGGCTGATGACGGGTGTGGTCACTTCTCCAGGTGATGCTGTGGCGAGTAGCAGCCAAGACTCTCTGCACTTTGTCCCTCCTCCTTGTACAGGATAAACTAAATCTGGTTCCAAAGCCGCTGCTGACCGTTTTCAGTAAAATGTCATAGTGCATTCATTGTACTACACAACTATAACAATAAATACACATTCAGGCATATGCACATACAAATACTACAATGAAAAATGAGGATGATCCAAACTCTCAAGCTCTGACCTTATATGCTACACAATGTAAAAAAAATAAAAGGACTTAAAAAATACTTTGCAATCATACATGATAGTATAAATAAAGCAATTATTCCACTCTGCCCTGCAGGACACCGTCTGTTAAGCCACCAGAGCCAGGCTGGGGGCCAATGTCTTAACGATAAGTTCCTCTCTCTCTGGACAACGTAGTTTGCTCAATGCTGTGCGTTCATCGCCGCTCTCCACGCTGTCACGCCTGGTATCCCTCCTCCCACGTCATCGCGGTGAAGTCCATGTCTGTAAGCGTGACAGTGAACGGAGCCTCCACCCTCTCGGGCTCCGCACTCTCCTGGGCTGCCCTGGAGTTGTTCAGGTTGTTAACTCTCCAGGAATTCAGAGGTCGAATCGATTTCTCGAAACGCTGTTGGACAAGAAGCAAGAGACTCGAGTCATAAAACGTCCTAAACAGGCCATTTCATCTACAAATATATTTAAACAGATGGACTGGTGGTGTCTGGTTGGTTCGTGTGACAAGAGTAGCAGAGGTGTAACCAGACCTCACACCACCAGCAGTGACATAGTGGTGATACTCACTTCTCTCAGTGTTCCAGTTTCCTTGTAGATTGCCACAATGGCCCAGATGAGGATCTGCAGGCAGCAGGTCGCACCCATGCACACGCCCAGCGCTTTACCCCACAGAGGGTACACGTAGGACCCGTAGTGGAGGGACGTTCTGTACATCTCAATGAAGATGTACGTCAGGATGAGCTACAGCCACAAGGAGAAAGGCACAGAATGAACAGAGGGATGTTTTCCTCTTAAGTAAGAAGAGGAAGAAAGACAGAGGAGGAGCAGAATAATGCTGCAGGGGGAACTTGGATTGAATGTCAGTTTCTTCTTTTGAAATGTCCACCACTGTTGTTGTGAAGATTCCAGCACAGTTAGCTACATTTCATATTAGAGATGTCCTTTTAGTTTATTTGATGTTTTGTCACAATTTTTAATTGAGTGATTTATGCTTTTCACTTTTTCAGTTTCTGATAAAACTATTCGGCCATTTAATGGGATATTTTCTAACTTTCAGGGGCTCATCCCAGATCAAGTTACAACCTGAGAGTACAAAAATACAAAACAATAAAGGAGCTATTTCAATATCAATCAACCTTGATTCTGCTTCAGGCCACATAAAAAAAGGAACAGCAGAAATGTGAGAGGGAGTGACGTCACAGGCAAAATGATACCAACCAACAATATTATATAAACTGTAGATGATACTCGATTTAGCTCAAAAGTTTACTTAGGCTGGTAGTGAAGGTCACGCCTGCTTATTGTTAGTAATAACTAGGTTATATATATATATATATATGAATACAAATTATATTTTCTTTCTTTCTTCACAAAATATACTACCAACTGCCACAAAAAAATCTCAAGGTATGTTATTTTTAGTTTGAAGTGCTCTGCAGAGGTCATATTGATTTCAAATAGTCTAATCTTGTCACCAGAGGCAATTTGAAAATCTAAAAGTAAATCAGGAACACAATGAATCTAGTGAACATGAACATTTCTAAGAACCAAAGGAAGGGGATCTGCTATTAACTAGGGACCCTAAAGGAATTTCAGCCACAAAAACAGTTCAACATTATTGTGTCAGCTGTTCTCATTGTAGCAAGGAAGAAAAAAAATCCTCATTGATTCGGTGTTAGGTGTTGTCCATGAGAAAGAACAAGGCAGGTTATATTTACTTCAGAGTGAGGAGTAGCTAAAGCAGCATAATGGCAGTGCATTGAGAGCAGGGCTGGGCCCTATGGTTTAAAATCCTCACATTAAAACATCACATTATCATTTCTAAGCTTAAAGGTTCAGCTCCTGAGTGAAGGTTGTGGTTTTAAAATCTTCTTCATTCTTGATAAAACTGAATAATCAATATATCAGTATATATATTGTAGGGCTGGGCAAGTTAACTCGTTTTAATCGAGTTAACTCATCACTTATTTAACTCAGACAATTATTTTATCTCGCATTAACTCAGGTTTGATTATTTATTGTTTTATTGTGAAAGTCAGGCTTTTATTTTGTGAAAGTCTGTTGCTGACTGCTGCGGAACCGGAAAAAAGAAAATAATTGGCGGATAAACAACCATGGATAAGGGTACGGAGCTTTTACATGGCCATTTTCATTTTAAAGTTCTTCCAGACGGCGGAGTCGACAGAACCAAAGTAATTTGTAGCCACTGCCAAGGTGAATTTTCTTATCACCGGAGTACTTCCAGTCTAAAATATCACCTAAATGCAAAACACACAGTTGATACCAGCAAATCACTCAACGAAACAGCGAGCGGAGCGAGGCTTCGGCAGACTACGTTAGACGCAGGGAGGAGTATACATTTTTCATAACGAAGAGGATAACATTAATGCCCTGGCAGTGGCATTGAGCTTTAATTTTGTATTTGCTTTGATAACATTAAGTTGAGATTTACACTGAATATTTTATTTAACTGCTACTGTATTAAATGCTGATGTTAAAAGTGTTTGCACAACAAATGTTATGGCACTTTCGTTCATATGGCAGAACATTGAAAATAAAATTGCACTATACACTACTTTTTAATTCATTATTGGATTTTGCGTATGCAAATGCAATTAATCGTGATTAATCAGGGAAATCATGCGATTAATCGCGATTAAAACTTTTAATCGTTGCCCAGCCCTAATATATTGTATTTATTATATTGCTATTGATGAAAACTCTATTGCAATAGTTACTGATTTTAATTGAGCCCTATGATTTTAGAGATCAGATGACACAGTGAGCCAGCCACCCTCATTGAAGTTTAATTCTGAAAAGCAATTGTGTCCCATTGTACCTGCATCTGGCCAAATACCCAAAATATTGTGTTTACTCACCAGCAGAAGAAACGGAGTGAAGAAAACCCAGCATGCTTTGAAGTAAAGCAGCACTTTTCTGCACCAGGGAGGGCAGGGGTTGATCATATCAAGAATGTCTTGACAAAACTGGTTGACTCCTGAAAAGAAAAGTTCATTAGGAGGTGTGTATTATGAACGCTGGAAAAACCAATATACCACTGGGACAATCATATAATAGAAACTTGTTTTCAGGTTATTATTATTAAGTAAGAAACAAAACTGTGAAATTGTGTGATGTGAAGTGGTTAAAATAACTGCTTGATATTTTTTTTGCAGTTTTAAAGGACACATATTCATCTCATAGCCAGGTTCGGGATTTTAATTTGGATAATTACTTGAATTAGTTTAAATGCTCTAATGTTCAGAATGGTCACTCTCCTTTTGCAACACCTCTTTTCAGAAACTCTTGGTTCTTCATGCCCCCGCCCCTCTTGATAAAGGGGAGTGCATTGTGAAAAAATTCACACAACGTACTTGATAAAAGGGAATAAACTGCTCCCTTAAAAAAGATTGTAACAGTGACTGCCTATTTTTTGAACGGCTCTGGTTCTGGAAGTAAATTTCCATTTTATTTCCCCCCATTTTTTGTTTAAGAAAATCTCTATAAAAATAGTTTTTACATCTCAAGCAGGCTAACCAGCTACTCGATGAACATGTCCATGAAATATTTAATTCGGAGCAAAACAAGACTGTGTACATAATTGTCTTAACAATAAATAAACTACGCATCCTATAAACCATTTCAAATGAATACTTTACATTTCCAGTGCGCTTCTTCTTAAATTTGCCCCTTTGGACTCTTCTCCTCATCTCTTAAAAACCTTGCAACTGACTCAAAGAGGGAAACCATGGTTGCTCTGTGGTAAACGTAATGTAACGCTGAATGATCTGATCGTAGCCAACATGATTTTCATGGGTGCGATAAACATTTGCATGGTAACAGTAAGCTCCACAAATCAGAGATGTCACTATTACAACTGAGGATTGTGGGTAGTGTAGTATATCTCATTGACACTGCGGATAAAACACGTTTGTCTTAAGTTGAATTTGTATCATACGCACCTGAAACTTCTACAGGAGCACATAACATTGTTTCACAATAAACAGGACTTTTACTTTCGAAACAACACTGTTGATCTTGAGAGAAATTGGATTTGCTTCACAACACAGAAGCTCAGGTTTCTCTTCTTTTAGAACTTGCGTGTCTTGGATGACTGAGACTTATACAGAGGAACAATGTGGTGTTAGGGGAGTTTGATGTGAAGGTTAGGGGGAGTGAGATGGACTACCATAGAAGAAGGAGATGCCAATGCACATGAAGAGGGCGATGATGATGAGGCCAAAGCTAGTGCTGAAGGAGTCAATGAGGGTGAACCAGTAAATCCCTCCCTATGAAGACACAGACAACACAGGGGCATGTGAGCGAGATCACGGAGCAGATGCATGTGCAGACAAATTCCTCACTCACTGCAGTTCACTGAAAACCTACTCACGTTGGTCACTAACAAGAGACCCATAAGGTAGAAGCAGAAACACAGCGCGGCCAAGAACAGCGTCTTGTGCAGCGGGTTCTGTCTGAGCTGCGGAAATTCATCCATCACGGCGGTTGTGATGCCCTCCATGTTGCCAAACTGTGAGGCGGCAGAGCAGAAGTCATCACACACGAGAACTTGAATTGTGTTTTTGCCAGCATGCACCAGCCGGTTAATTGAGTGTGCGTACTTACCAGTGTATCAATACCAAGCATAAAGAGCATGATGAAGAACAGGATGGACCAGAACACCGAGCCTGGCAGGAGAGCAAGGGCCTCTGGGTAAGCAACAAAGGCCAAACCAGGACCTGGAGGCAAAAGGGTTCAAGAACAAAGGCAAGACAATGAAATATAACTGGAGATATAAGACTAGATTAAATTCATGAAGTAGAAGCACTGACTCCACAATACACCAATGAAATGAAATGATTTCAGAGAATATATCCTTCTTAAAAACTGCACAGAGGAGCATTAAAGTGGGATTTTTATTGTTTTAAGTGGTTGAAGTAACTACCCGTATCTGCCACCTCTGCAACAGGTACCCCCTTCCTCCATGCCATGTGGCCCAGGATGGAGAATATAGCAAATCCTGCTAAGAAGCTGGTTGTGCAGTTTCCTGTGGTGATAATCAAGGTGTCCCTGAAATGAAAAGAACCACGATTAAGAGCCTGAAACTGTCAGGACGGCAGCAGCAGAGGAAATGTTGGAGCGAAGCGCTAACTCACCTGATGACGTTGTTGTCGAACTTATTGTAAGAGGCCATAGAAAGCAGCCCTCCGACTCCAATACCTAAGGAGTAGAAGACCTGTGAGGCCGCGTCATTCCACACCTGCAAAGTTTCAGAGAAAAGTTAAAAACAATGGAAATATCTATTGTTATTTTTATAATAGTAACAGAGTATTGACTTAACACAGTCTATCGAGTCTAGGTACCTGTGCATTAGATAGTCTGCTCCAGTCTGGGGTGAGGTAGAAGGTAACACCCTGAAGGGAGCCCTCTAGTGTCGCACCTCTGATGATCAGAACAAGGAGCACAAAGTACGGGAAGGTGGCTGTTACATAAACCACCTGAAACCCAGACGACACAGACACGTATTAGGATAGGAAGTTGAAGCAGCATAGGGAAGGACTGTGTGTGTCTGTGTGTGTGTGTGTGTGTTTGGGAACTAACAATAGCAACATTATGTATATTCACCTTGCCAGAGCTGCGGATGCCCTTGAGCATACACAGGAAGATGATGATCCAGGCAGCCAGGAGGCACAGGGCCAGTTGCCACCGGACAGGGCCCGGGTCATGAAGGCCCTCGCTGTGTACTACACCCAGCACACGCTCACTGCAACACAGGTCACACACAAATATGTATCACTGCAGACCCACTAAATACACATGAACTAATGCAAAACAAACAAGAGTTGTTAGAGTTGGCTAGATTTATGAGTCTGAAGAAAAGAGCATTATTCATTCAATTATAATATTGTTCTTTTTATTGTCTTCTTTTGTTTAAATTTGTTTTAGTCCATTACTATAAATGTACACTATAAAAGTACTTGACGAACACTAAACTTGGAAGAAGGATGTGGTGTGGGTCAGGGAAGAACTCCTACAATTTTGGTTTGGATCTGGATTTTCCACTTTCTTTAACTTGTTATTGTGATATAAGGCGTTATTCAATATTTTCCTTGATTTCCCAGATCTTGATGAAAAAAAAAAAAATCACACAGGTGACTGATATCTACGAGTGTGTACAGTTTGGTGCAGTTCCAAATAAAATCAAGATCTGAAGGAGGCAGTTGGTGGAGATATGGTTTCTACTGAATTGAATTCTGGTATTTTCTAGAAAACCTTATCTATAGCAGGTTATGTATTAACATGTCCAGCAGATTCCCTTTGGACCGTCACAGAGCAGAGAACAAGAAAGAAGCTCGGGAGTGTTCGGTCACAGGTGAACCTTTCCCTGCACGGCACCTTTGTAAGGAGCCGCAGGAGCACAAGGCCCCTGTTGTCTAAATGCTCCACTGAAGGTTTTAGGTTGTCTTTTTATTTTGTTTTAGACTCTTACATGAGCAACGTTGATGACATTTCTTAATAAAAGGAATCCAGGTATTTTTAAGCAATAACATCTCAATCAGTTCAGTCTTCTCTTAAACACCATCCTAGCGTTTTGAAACTGGTTCTCTGGTTATAGTGTAAACAAACTTCTGGCTCAACGTTATATCTGGCCTCATCCTGAGCCCTTTGGTTTGTTTGCTGTACATCAGTAAAGCTTCATTTTCTCTCAGAGCAGACAGTAAGCTGTTATCACTGCACTATGGCTGACCATAACGCTATCAGCATGCTCACCACACCACACAACCTTTCATGCAGTGTTTTTTTTTTAAGTTCTTTGTCACGTTAGCTGAAAAAGACACGGTTTAACGGCTCTTGTCATTGTAAACAACGGTGGCGTTTTCTGAAAAAAGTCAAATATTTGAACAAGGTTTGTGTTTGTACTGCCAGAGCAATTCGCAAGTCTGACAAAAAGAAATGTATGCGTCCTGAAATATTAGATTGTCTCTTAGAATGAAAAGCATTAATTGTCGGAAGAAGTACAGTAGACATGAGAAACAGTATGAAAATATGTATTAAATAAAGAGAGGTGAGTGAGTGAGCGAAAAAAGACACTTACTTCCAGAAGAATTCGGTGGGGCTGAGGGTTTTACCGGTGGAGCTGTTACCCGTGTTGTTGTTACCACAGAGACCTGCATTGGCCAAAGCGTCACAGGACCAGGGCAGTGGGCTTTGGAAAGAGCTGCCCAGGTAGTAAAATGTCCACGCTATGATGATGTTATAGTAGAGACAAACCAGAGTGGACACACAGAGCATCCCAATGCCAATACCTTAGAGAAATGACAAACAGAAGCTTTTTAGATCTCATAAAAACAGAATATGAACTATTGTGTCAGGCAATGAATACAAAATATCACTTGATTGTCTGAAAAGAAGTGAAGTGAAATAGATAGAATTAAATAAATAGAAAGAAATAGATGTACCTTTTATCGTATAGTACTATTTTCTAATACTATCCTTTGGTGGGGATTGTACTTGCATGATGATATTTAATATGTGCAAAGAATATATATTTAATAAACACCTCAGAGTGAGAGTAGCTGATATTTTCAGTTTGAATAAAAACTACCCTGATGATAAAATCTGCTTTTCTGGCTTTTTCTTTGAGGCTCTGAGACTTTCTTTATTAGTTTATATTTAGCAACTGAGTTGTATTGTTCTGAGGAATGTTTAGGAACGGCCAATGACGTCAATATAATGTGACGGGATGACATGAGTCAGCCAGTTACGTAAACTGTTTAAATGGTCTGACTGGTGAAACAAGTATTATGATGTCATCTCGAGTTCCTGCTCACCCCATTCAAACTGCAACAGATTTTTAAGATTCCTGGATAAGTGCGATGAGATTTTGCTTTGGCCACTTGTAATGGATCACAATTCTTCATTCCTTGCTGTTTGCAGCACAGACGTTCTTTCTGTTGCCGAAGCTCTCCCAGTAATATGCAAACGTACCGGGCGACCCAAGCAACCCAAGAGGATTATGGGACAAGACAAGACACCATATGATCCCACACTGCTTCATGACTTCAACAAAATATGTCTTTATTCCTTATTTTGATGGAGTCACATATTGTGCGTTAAAGTCGACATGCTGACAGAGTTACAACAGTTTCCAAGGTAGGGGGGGGCAGAACTACAGTGTATAAATAGCGCACTAAAAGCATGACGGAGCAGATCATTACCTTTGAGCAGAGGGCAGCATTTCCACACAGTGATGGGGCCGGCTGCTCCGTACTGGCCTAAACTCAGCTCCATGAGGAAGAGTGGAACGCCGGTAACAAAGAGCATAATGAAGTAGGGGATGAGAAACACACCTGTGAAGATCAGGAATAGGTTAGCGTGAGGAAGGGGGGTGCTGAGGGAGACATCTACCGTAACGATCGGGTTTGTGCAGGCAACAGACAGCCTGTAGACGCAGGCTAACTTAAGCAGCCTCTGTCTATGTGGCAGCCTCACAGACACATGTTATTCTGCTTGACAGATAGTCAAGCTCCGACATGTTTGATTTCAGTTGAGGATGCAGAGTACACGAGGGTGGGTTACACAGCCAGACCGCATGTCTGGTGTGTAACCAAGGAAAAACACACTTATAGGATTAGGAAATGCTTTGTGTTCCAGCTCCCAGGAAAGGCTGCCATGGCGAGCCCCGGACTGAGTGTGCAAACTAAGCCAGCGTGATTACAAGGTTGTGCACACCCAAGGGCAGGGCGAAGAGGGCCTCCTGCCCAAATGAGTGTAACAAATGATCTCAGACGTGCACCCTGGCATTCAGAAGGAAGCTGACATGCCTGCAGACCACTCACCTCCTCCATTGCGGTAACAAAGGTATGGGAACCGCCACACGTTGGCCAGTCCCACGCAGTATCCAAGACAGGAGAGCAGGAACTCGTACTTCCCTCCCCACTGCTCCCTGGGGATGATTGGGGTCGTTGTGAGTGCAGGACTTTGAGGTCGGGAATCGAACTCTGGAGCAGGTGTACCTGCGGCGCTGTGGCCATTTTGAGTGATGCTATGCCCTTTCAGATGTGCCGAATTCTAGGGGGGGAAAAGTAAGATATATTAAGAGAGTGAAATCAGTGAGGAAATATATAATGATGCGAGTACAAATCTGGAATCGATCCAGTATTAGAGAGAGAGAGAGAGAGAGAGAGAGAGAGAGAGAGAGAGAGAGATAGAGAGAGAGAGAATATAGCATAGTGATTAGTCCATTATTCAGATTGTTAAACAACAGCGGGTTAATCAATGACATTTAACAAGTCACAGAGGTACCGTTTTACTATTATTTAACTGTCAAATTAGTTTGTGTAAGGTTTACCCTGTGTGTGTGTGTTTGTCTGACTATGACGTAAACTGGACTATTTCTTCCTCCTTCCTTCCAGTAGATGATCCGTCTCTAAACAAGAGAGGAACTACCTTCTCTCACGTCAGGTTGCAGGGAGGAAGTCAGGTTAGAAAGACTTCTGCTTTATGTGCAATTCATTGTTTTGTCTTTACATTAGTTATTCATCAGTGACACACAAGAACCAGAGTTTGAATAAAATGATGTTTAAGTCACGTTATCCAAGATATGACGTCTCTGAGATTCATTGAATCACTACAGAAGGAAAATGTATCCAAACATGTAAACATGTATAGGCTCGGGGACACTGATACAGGAAGGAGGAAGTTGAAACACGAGTCACGACACAATGTCAATGTGTTGAAAGAGAACTATCATCACAGAGGATGGGGATCAACCAATGGCAGCGACTACAGTAAACCAAGAGGGCTGAACAAGAATCTGTGATTGACCAATAGACTCATTATCTCAAGAATTGCTACTATTATTTACTGTACTTAGTTTGAACCTTTAAAGGTCGTATATAAATCCAGGTCATTATTATCATCACTATAAGTTACATCCCTACTGAATTGAGAACTTATATATGTATATATATACACATGCTTTCTTTGACCCCGTAAGGAGGACAAGTCTCTGTTATGTGATTTAGGTTCCTGGACCCCACACATACGCATATACATACATGTATACATACATACACAATCAAGATTTACTTGTAAAAAATCGGGACGAGTTTCTAAATGATATTGATTGTTTGAATATGCAGTTAGGATTGATAAAGCCATCAATCCTAATAATAAATGATAGTGTTGTGTGCATCTTTATAAGCTGTCACATACATTTGTTAAAACCTAAACTAAAGAGACATTTATTGGGGATAAAAATCAGATTATTTGTATTATCTGCGAATTGCTCTGCTGCTGTTGTGTAAACACCCTGAGAAAACTCTGCTCTGACACATCTGGGGACTGACTGAGTCCCACCGACTCCTCCGGCTTCACCTCCGCCGGCTGCAGCGCGTCTCTCCGCCCGTGCTGCTGCCGGAGCACCGGCCCCGAGCCTGGAGCGATGTGGACGGACAGGTTAGACGGCTTCACCAGGAGAATTTGAATCTTTCCTGCCGTGACCACAGCACCTCCGGGAGGTGAAACTGTATCCCCCCGAAAACTGGGTCCCACGTTGCTTAATTAAAGAGCCCTAACTCGCTTCTAACTCCCCCCAACACACACAGAGAGAGAGGGGGCCATGGTTGGCTCGGATCCAGCGTTAAAGACCCAGACCTCCGATCCTTACCTGCGCCGAGCTCGCACTCACTACATCGGGACTCCCGGGTGCTGGTTTGCCGCTGTCCTGCATTTCCCTCCCGGCTTTCACTCTCTGTACTTATCGCTCGGTGGTCCACATGCTTAAAGGTGGTGGTGGTGGTCGTGATAGGGGGGGAGTCGTGCTGAAATAACACCGGGTCGCTGTGGTTTCGGAAGCCGGCGGAGAGGTGCAGTAGTTCGGCTTTCAACGAGTGAAACACGACCGGTGACGAGGAGGAAACAGGCCGCTGGGTGGAGAGGTGCAGGGCAGGGAGGGAGGAGGAGGGCAGGGGGGGGCGGGGGGGGGGGGGGGCGGCGCAGGTGCAGCTCACACACCGGGGTGAGGAGGAAGAGGAGGAAGAGGGCTCCTCCTTCTACCTGCTGGGTTTGGGAGGAGCAAGTGGGATGTTCAACATGAGAATGACTGAAGTCACAGAAACTGATCCAGATCTTTCATTATGCAGCATATATGGGCCCTGGTCCTCACAGATAGGTAGATAGATAGATAGATGGATACTTTATTAATCCCGAGGGAAATTTAGATCATCCAGTAGTTTATACACTCAAACACTTAAACATATTTACTGATACAGGCATGGAATGCAATGATGTGATTGTGTCAGTGTCCAGTAGGGAAGTGTTCTTGTGCTGCTGGAGTGGAAAGTAGAATAAAAAAAATAAATATATATATATATATATATATATATATATATATATATATATATATATATATATATATATATAAAACAACAAAAATATATACATATATAAATATATAAGAATATGTAGTGGTAAAGTCACAACAACACAGTGTAATTTACCTAATAATAAAAAACAGGATAAGTATATATAAAATAGTATTAAGGGAGCATGAAAGTCCTTGAAAATGGGCCTAGAAGTTTTGAATTAAAGTAAAATATCTAGTAACTGCACAGATCATGACATGAAGATATTTTGTCAACCCTATCTTCTATTAAAACAAAAGCTTCGTCACTTTAGGAAATAAGGTTATTTCTTGTGTATGCAAAAAGTTTGTGTTTTACATGCTGCTACTAGCAGGCTTTTAGAAAACACCCTGCGTGTGTGGAGCTGGAGCCACGCAAATTAGCTTAGTTTGGCATAAAGACTGGAAGAACAGGCTCCGATAACCTACACCAAATGTTATAACTGGTGAATGAAATGTCATTAGAAATAGGTCTACTATCTTCAAATTGTAAAAACGTATTTAAGTGTGTGCTTGTTTCTTTGTCAGTTTCATCTGCACTTAAATTATTTCTTTGTTTCTTCTGATTAATACCTTCTGTCACATTTCTTTAACCGGTTTATACACAGAACTGTGAAAACAGTGCACTGGACTTAATTCTTGACAAACAACGTGTTGGTGCAGGGCCTCGGCTGCACTGTTGACATGCTCTTTCCACACCTGACCACACCCAGATGTGATCATGGGTAAGGTCAACAAGCTTTTGACCTTTCAACCCCTACAGGTCATTGTTTCAATGTTTACCTGCGATACAAGATCAAGTGGAGCACCTGAGGTCTTGTAGAGCCAACAGAAACAAATAACCATCCGTCAGTATGTGAAAGATCAGACTTGATGTGAACACATACAGGAAGTCTATAATGAATGCAACAGCAGTTTCACAGGAAGAGCTCTACATACTTAGCTTGTTGTCTTTTTGTTAGATTTCATAAACCTACTGCTCTGGTGCCAAAAAGTTCAGCACCATATACAAATATTACAGGCCATAAATTACGGTAAATGCTCCACACTCTTAAACCCTGATTGTCAGTTGGTATGTGAGGACACTTGTGTGTGTCAATTCCATTACTGCGTGTGGGTGGTGTGTGCGTTTCAGAGAGGGAGAGAGAGAGCGAGAGAGAGAGAGAGAGAGAGAGAGAGAGAGAGAGAGAGAGAGAGAGAGAGAGAGAGAGAGAGAGAGAGAGAGAGAGAGAGAGAGAGAGAGAGAGAGAGAGACTGTATCTATGATCTGACCACACTTCTAATGGCAACTTCCTCGGGTGAGATGTGTGAGGCAAACACATCTGAAAACAAATAACCACAAACATTCAGCAACAGCTTTTGACATGACAACTAAAGAAAGCAGCAGCAGCAGCAGCACGGTGAACAATACAACATCAGTGCTACAAAAATATCAACACATATAATCTATGCACACTTTATAGAGAGAGTACTCCCCCATGTTTTGGACTTAAAGAGTTTAAATTAATATTTGAGTAATCCAGGAAAGCAAAAATATATTGAAAACCGCCATAGGCTGAATCGGTTTTGTCAAAATCAGTCTTGATGGTGCGATGTACAGTGGCTATTTTTTCTTTCTTAGTAACAGCTCACAAACTCTTTAATCCACATAAGCTCATGATGCTTCTCTAAATCCATCCAATCTGTTGAGTGTCTATACTTAACAGCCCTACTCAACAAATCTGGGTCAATATATGGTACAGTGAAGCAGCACACTGGCGGTTTGTGCAGACCTACACAACCATGACTGCAACTCTGAAGAATCCTATTATCTTGAAATTACGTTTTTGTCAGATTCTGGTTTGACCACATCTTAATTTTGGAGACCCGGGGTGGAACAAGACAAAACTGGTCAAGGTGTTTGAAGAAGGGAAGAGCTGTGAGAATCTCTCTTCAGAAACTGGAGCTCCAAGATCAGCCGAAGAGCAACTGGGACTGGGAGTTTGACACCAGTGCAATCAACCATCTCTTCTCCAGTGAGATGAAGAGCAACGCTGAGCAGCCGAAGGACAGCTTGCATTCATACTGCAGCAGCTGGATGGACACAGAACCTGCAACGTTTAAGAGTTGCAACGGTCACTCGTTTGCCATGGATGCAAGGGCCAGACTGGATCATTTGAAGTCAGGGTGTAATTCACCCCCACCTTGCTCCGTCACGGACGGAACATTGAACGACTACAACAGTCAGAAAAACGCTTCGGACGATGAGCCGAAAGAAGAGGAGTCCGCTTTGGACTCTGTGGAGCTCCTTGATGTAGAGGAGGGTGAGCAGGATGAAGAGAGCTGGTGGGTGACATCACATCTTTAATGACACTCTCACTCCTAGTGAGGGACAATGTTTAATGTAAGAAAGTAATGAACCAATCTGTCAGCCAAGTCACTTTACATTTAAAACTAGAATTAACCAAAACATGCCACCAACAAGGTCCAGTAGTCTATTAAAATTCAATGGATCAGTTTCCCAAATATGTCTGATTGTTGAACTGTTTCCTGGGAAATGAGTAAGAATGTTGAAAACACCTTTTTCTCTGAACTTTAAAGAAAATGATAAAATAAATTCCTGGACCTGCACCTGCACCTGAAGACAGATCCATGCCAAAATTGAATTGGTTTCTGTCTCGGCCCATGTGCCATCCTTCCACTAAGTTTCATGGCAATCTGTTCTGTAGTGTTTGCATAATCCGGCTGACAAACAAAAAGACACACAAACAGAAAACACTTCCTCCAGGGTGGAGTAAAAGCTGTGTAAAGCAGCTAATGTGGTTGCTGATCAGCATAACCAAATTCTAGATACCAAATTTGTTTGTAAACTCCTCTGAACGTGTCTGTTCTTTATCGAGCTGAAGCGGGGCTTGTTCTCAGTCAATAAAAAGGGTAAACGTGCTCTTCTATTCCTCTCAGGTTATACGAGTCTCCAAAGAAACAGGCGACTGAGGAGAAGTCTGAGTCGGCTCTCACATGGTGTCGACACGTCCTGGATAACCCCGGTCCTGAGGTGGAGGCGGCGTGTCGTCAGCTGATGAACAGGCTGGATGGAAGTAAGCGAGCAGCATCTTGGAACCACTTCTCCACGCTGCTGATTTCTTTGATTACGAAACATTGTGGTCTGAGTAGCCCCCACTCTCTGTGTTGTCAGGGCCGAGCAGTCACCTCTACAGACGTCCTGCAGTTTGTCATCGCACGGGGGGGAAATCTTCAGGTCACACAACCCAGAACATCTCCCATAGTCCAGGTATTGCAACAACAAATAACCTGAGACATAGCTTTAAATGCTTTTAACACCTATCAGTGAAATAAAATCAAGATGGCCAAATCAATCTCTACATGTGCATCCCCCTTTATGTTTAGCCAAAACAAATGTCTTTCATTTTATATAACTCAGTCACATGTTGCCTGAATTAATCTGCGTAGATAACAACTCCATAAACACAAACTACAGACTGGAGGACATCACAGACGTCCGCATAATGGTTCAGATACAGGAGGCCAGTGAGTACACAAGTTTTTTGGATTTGATTTACTCTACACTGAACTCTCAATGACGTGTGATTATGTTGAATAGAGATAACTTTAGTCTTCATCTTTCAGGTTTACGACAGGACTACGTTTCCGCGCCCCGGAGAAGCCCTGAGTCACCTTTTTATTTCAACACCTCTGTAGAAAACACTGACGACTTCACTCGCTGGTCGCCTCGCCTGTTGTCCCAGAGCTCTCCCTCGGGCCAGTCACCAACATCAGCTGCCAGGCAGAGTCCCAAACTGGCCAGACTTCAGCAGCAGGTCACCCAGTTCAAGCTGCTTAAACTGACGCAGAATCAAGGTGCACAGAGAAAAAAAACCCGACTATATTATCAGAGGCCTCAATAGGATGTGAGGTGGAATGATTATAGATTGATTGTAATTAAAGAGGTGTGTTTAATGCCTTTAATGAAATTTAAATGATGTTTTTAGGAATATGATTTGTTCCCTTTTAAACTAGGAGACTCAGTAGAGTGCGTACATCCACCAGGCCAATAGTCTCCTTGTGTTACCCCATACTTTAATGTGCACCAAATTGTAAACACTCATAAACATCAGCCCTCTAAACATTTTTTTGATCCATTTATTTATGATCACGCTATGATCCAGATAGCCCACCAAAATGTCATGTTTTCTTTCCTGATCTTTACCACATCCTTTGAATCAAGTTTTGTGGTAATCTGTTTAGTAGTTGCTGTGTAATTAAGCAGATGAAAACATAACCTCTTTGGTTAAATAAATACTTGATTACTTATATTGAGGCGCATGAAATAGTGGAGACTCACAAACTACGGTTTTATGTGACAAATAAAAGGCACCAAAATGTTACATATTGTAAAACCATGACGTGTCGATAGAAACATAAAATATTTGAGAAACTGTCGATTCTGTCAACATTAGCATCACATGAATATACCTTGTGAGACTGAATGAGTGTGTGTGACCTGGATATAACACTGATGTGTTTTGCAGCAGCACGTCGGACCGGGTCGCCTGTCCGGACCAGCCTCCGCTCCCTCCAGGCTGTTAGGAACAGTCGGAATTTGGAAACTGACGACTACGACCCTGCTCATCAAACTGCCCCCACTGCATCAGGTTTGGATCCGATTCCTCACATTTGAGAAGCAACAAGACTGGAGTTCTCATTGGACTGCTCTGATAATGTTACAGCTATTGAACAACCCTCTTTGCATCCCTTCCGATGAAACATTGCATTCCCAGGTGCATCATCTGCCAGGATGGGGTCCAGCAGCTGCTCTCCATCCCTTTCTGCAGCCTCCGTCAACTCCAGCTCAGCCAGAGACCACTTGGTCCGGATAGCGGCCATGAAGAGGCCGCAGAGGTCTCAGTCCCTCAGCCCCTGCAGGATCGCTCAGTCTGCTAAAGTATACCTGTCTCGTCACGGGCGCGTCTTTGCGTCTCCTGAGAGGTCGACCCCTCTGGCTTGGGCCAGATATGCACCGCGTGCTCAACAGTGAAAGACATCACCAGTGAATCCCTAACACTTAAGCTGATATAATAACGAAAACATGAAGATGTTCATGTGACATTTTACTGATAGGTAATTGACTTCTATAGTTAAGCCTGCAGAAAAATATATAAATCCTTGCTCTTGGATAATGTCTGTACTGCATCTGTGTTTCCAGTTTCCATTACGTAGGCTGGATTTCTTTCAAGAGGGTGTATCTGGATTGATTATATTAATTTATCAAGTTAAAAACCTAAATGTGTATTGTAAATAAATAGGTGTTGAAGCACGAGTATAGTATTTCTCTGCTGATAAAACTAATCTGAGATGCCCTTGAAATAATCAAAGTGAAGAATAATTTTAATAAAATGAGACAGGATAAGGTCTTTTTCTCGCCATCAGTGACTTTGTGACCACTGCACGTGCATGAACTCATCAAATCGAAACAGAGTTAGAAGCACAACATGATTCTTCTAAGCTGATGTGAATGTGGAAGTGTGGTCTCACTTCACGCTGGATTGCAGAATGGGCCATCGCCTTCATTGGTCTTGTGTTGCAACAGAAAGTGTGCAGGTTGCCATCAAGAGAAACAAAACAGGTGACGTCTGCATAATAGGAAGCTCGCTCGTAACCAGGAAATATAGGTGTGATTTCTCTTTTCACTCTCTGTATAGGGTCTGTGGGTTTTACCCTTAAACCTTATAAACACGAGCAGGAAGAGGAAAATGTCTGTTAGCAGTAATGACTTGATGACAGCTCTTTGTTAATCTTCGTTGTGTTTATTCTATCTTTCATGTTGGAACTGGTTAGAAATAACAGAGCTGCTGACATTTTAGTGAGCACAGGATATTAAATGACTTAAAACAGCATATGACAATGGAACACACTTCAAGGTCAACAGTCAGCTGACATATAAAAAAGGTCAAGAGAATGTTACCCCAGAGGGGACGGGATAACAAAACACAAGGGAGCTATAAACATGATCCATTTACAATGGAATAAAAATGTACAATATGTTCACCTGAGGAATCTCTATTTCTGATTTTCATGAAAACTGTTGTCAGAGTCCATGTCGCTGTCTCCCCCGATTGATCGGAACTCTTCACTCTCCTCGTCTTCACTGAGCTGGACCTGGGAGAGCACGGCTGGGCCTCTCCTGCGTGCCTCATCTTCGTCATCTTCCTCCTCCTCCTCGCTGATGCCGTATTCTTCTCCATTTCCCATGCCCAAGGGCGGCATCGGAATCTGGCTCTCCGTCTCCTCATAGCTGCCGTAACTGGTACAGAAGAGATGGAAGGTGGGAGAGAGAGAGTGTGTCATCAGCCCACATCACTATTACCAATGATCCAAGTAAAGCAATGCATGCAGGAACAATATGGCATCCACCAATATGTTATGATGTTGAGGAAACCTGGCAGTAAAATACAATAAATAATACAATTCTAGTAAATCTTTATTCTTGAGAGTTGTTGTAGAGTAGGGCTTCTTCACTCTGGGGCCTGTTGTACCTGACGTTGCTGTCTTCCATGTGAGGCACATCAGGCCCGTCCCCGTCGTACGACATCATGCTCTCCTCCTGCTCCATCCCCATGCGTGCAGTATCTTGAGCTCTCCGTGGAGGTGCAGGTCGCAGGTCCACCTCTCTGTCGGAGTCACTCCCACTCTCGGACAGCTGAATGGCTGAAGGGAACACGCAATACATCAGAGACTGAGTAATGATATATGTTTGTTTACTGACCAATAACTACTTTGTCTGTTGCACTCTGTCATTGTCAATTGTCAGTACAATGCAAATATTTTTTTTTACTATACTAAACTTTACTTTCGCCCTTTTTACTTGTCTCAATAAGGTGAACTTACAGGAGAAAGGGTTGTCTCCCTCCTCTTCGCTGGCGTCGTCCTCTCCGTCAGACATGAGCAGGTCCTGGTACAGGACGCTGGCTTGGGCGGGGCGGTTAGATCGCCCGTCCTCTCCCTCATCGTCTTCATACTCCTCTTCATCCTCGTGGTCGTGCAGCCGTCTGCGAGGGGGCAGCAACATGTCCTCGTCGTCGTCTTCGTCCTCCAGATCTTCAGCGTCCTCTGCCTAGAGACACAGGTCAGGCAAAATAGAGGTGGATAAGACAGCCATGAGCAAGTTAATTATGTAGATAAAATTCAACAAAGAATAATGAAAAGTTAAATAAATACCTCCTAAAACTGTGCAAGAATTAAGTTAACACATTTCCTAAATCTGTAAAGTCAATATAATAGTAAATATAATGAAATAATAAAATAAGAATTAACCATAACACACTCAGGTGGTGCTTGGGTGAGGATGGTCTGTGTATACTTTTTTTAGGAAAATAATAAATGATTATTTTTGGCATCAGCGGTGCCATGAACTTTAAATGTACTTTCATTAAATCTATCTGTCTTACCGGAGCAGGAGTCTTGGGTTTTCCATCATCTTCCTCCTCAAAGCCTTCAATGTCCACATCGGACTCCTCCTCTCCAGGTCGTCTCATGTGGCGTCCCTGAGAAACAACATCATAAAAGTCTCAATTCACCCTTGTGGAATGACGAACTGTTAAATGATAACTTGTACAGTATGTACAACAAAGCATGTGAACAAGCTTGGTGATCTGAGGATAGTTTTGAGGAGAGGTGGCATGTGGTTGCAAGCCTCCTTTCTGTCTCTCTCCATACCTGCCCCCCTCTCTTTTCTGAAGCAACCACTAGAGGTCCCTCAGAGAACAGGCTGCTGGACTCTCTGGGCAGACTTCCAGAAGCCCCGCTGTCAAACAGATCAGCAGGCTGGCCAACACCACACAGACAAGCACGGACACAAGGAGAGACAGGACAAGACAGTTGGAGCGAAGGAGAAAAACAGGGTTGGAATAAAGGAGACACTGCAGTGAGGAAAACTACTTTGTAGAAAGAGGAAACATAAAAGTCAAGAAAGGAGAGTAATTGCAGATAAACAGTGAAAAGGGGCAGAAGGAGCTCTGCAAGGAGTGGAGAGGATAATACTTTGCATAGAAACGTTTACACAAGAGGCCTGAAGTCTACTGTCAGTGTACCCAGACCACCATTTGCTTACTATTAAATGAAACCTGGGTCCTGTCTGCTCTCCTACCTGCGGTGTGTAAGGTCCCGGAGTCATTGGGTCCAGACACTCCAAGTCTGCAGCATCCAGGGCTGCCTCCTTAGCCGTCGAGATGTCCTTCTCCAACTGGGTCAAGTGCTCATCATACTGGAAACACAAAATCATGCAATTATTCCAGCACCAATCAGTGTTTTTCCCACTCGTTAAAATGATGCAGGCAAATTTTTAGCTCAAATAAACCTTAAGCCAACCTTCAAATTTTGAAATAGACAGAATCTAGTTTGATATATTTTTCATCCTGTGTTGTATGAAAGAACACGACACAAACACAGTCTATTTTAACTACGTTCTTCAATAATGGGTTGTGTGAAAAACAGAGGAGCAACTCTGTTCTGAGAATATGTTTAAACCCAATGTAATTTACTGCACAATTAGAAACAACTATTCCCCTTAACACACAGAAAACCAAGTATCAGATTCATCATACCTCTGTCAAGGTCTGCTTGCACACGTTGACGATCTCCAGGGCTGTATTTGTGTACGGACTCTCTGCACCTGTGAAAGACACAAAAAGTAATTATGCCTCGACAAAGTTTGTAATGAACTACAAAAATGTTTTCAGTTATTGACACAGAGATACCGAATGCAGATCACAGTAAAGGTGATGATTTACCGTTGTACTTAATACTGTTGGCGTGGATGAGACTGACATCTGAGAGGAAGGAGTCCCGGTTCTGGTATTTGTGTTTGGAGATGTACTGGTGAACCACGAAATGAATAGAAACATTTTTGTGTTAACTGTCTTTGTATTGCTGATATTAAAAATGTTATTTGTATATTTGTTTTAGGTTGACCCCCTTGTATGACCCTCACCTTGCGAACGCTCTCCAGATCCATAGGGGTTACAATCACCTTATAATAATCCGGTACAAACTTTTTGTTTACAGGATGATGGAACGGCCATGACTACAGAGAGGGGAGGGATAGAGAATGAGACACAGATAGTTACTTTTATGGCATGCAGTATTATCAGAAGTAGACACAAGAAATATCATATTTGCACAAATTGCTAAGAAACTCTACGAAAAAGCGACTCACATCGAGAACCACCATCATTTTCTGGGTCACGATATTGTCCAGGATGAAGGAGAAGGCCACCTGATCGTCGTCATCCAGCAGAGGGTTGATGGCTTTCTCCAACCTCACAAGTCTGTCCTCCTTCTGAACACACATTCACAGGTTTGAGAGTTAACATGGAAATAAGCAAGAGAACAGGACGATGCGAAATAAGTCAAAACATTCCCACTCACCTCTTTCAGTTTGGTATCGCACAGGTCCAGCATGGACTGTGCCACCTGCGTTATCGGATGCTTTGCCCCTGGCGGAACAAAAACCAAAAGCCATCTTAACACACTTAGTCACTTTTTGAGCCTAAGAGGTTTGGAAACCAGTTTTTATGCTTTACCATTGTAAGTGGCACTGTTTTTGACTACGACCTCCACTGCTTCACGGAACTCGTCCCTTGATGGGTACATTCGTTTGCGTACATTCTCCCTCAGCGTCTGCAGGTCCATGGGCCGAGTGATGATCTTGTAGTAGTCCTTCACCACCTTAGCATTTACTGGTGTGTGGAACGGGTATGTCTACGTAGAGGAGGGTGACAGCAGTAAGGATAAGACCACACAGCTCTAAGGGGAATGTATGGGAACGGTCAAATGTTGGGGCGATTGAGCGTGTTCCTGGCAGATCTTACGTTGGGGTGATCCCGCATGTCATTGATGACGCTCTCGAGCACCGAGGACAAGGTCACCATGGGGTCAGTGCGTCTGCGGTGGATGGCCTTTTGTGGTTTCTGTGTACAGAAGAAAAGATCAGCTGCCGGGTCTGTGAGTTCAAAAACTTTTAAAACAAGCACTACAATGGCTTCGCTTACGCTAAGGTAGTCACAGTGCACAGCGCTGCCGACACGTCTCTTCTTCTTTGGTGGGAGCTGCTGTTTGGGGAACTTGAGCACTAAGGACTTCCTGCGCACCTCATCAGCACTGTACGAGAAAAATAATGACAACATGCGTGGTGAAATTTTGAGCGGTTCTTGCTGTGCATCAACTCAAGTTTAAGGAATACAGAGTTTTTGATGATAAAGACAGGAAGAGGAGTGACAATCCATTACCTCTCAATGAGCTGTTTGCCCAGGACGATCTTGGTGCCCTCCACCTTGATCAGTTCCTCGTTGTCGTTGTATGTAACTGTCTTTTCCAGCTCCTCCTCTTGCTCCTCTGTCATGGCAACTGGGTTAGAAGGTGGTGCGTTGGTCTGATAGTACAGCGGGCAGAACTTGTTGGTCCTCATGTGTCCTATGGCTCCACACGCGCCACATTTTAGCTGGGGAAAAGAGGCCAACATTAAGGAACAGGACAAAGCGTCTGCTATATAATAATATCATAAATAATAATATAATATTAAAAGAAAGCAAACCTGGTGAGGTCTGAAATTAGCAGGGTTTTCAGAAGCTGGTGAATAAGCGAAGGAGAGGAGAATAGTAATGAATCGGTTAGCTTACTTTTACTTTGAGGTCTGGTCTCTCCTTGATCTTCTTGGCCTTCTTCTCTGGAGGACCCTTGATCTTGTCCTTCTCTTGGTTTCTCTTCAGTCTCCTCAACTGCTCCTGAATTCGTCTGCGCTCCTTCCTCATCTCTTCTCGGTGCTGCTCGTCGAAGAGGGCGAACTTCCGTCTGCAGAGGTAAACATCACTGGCTATTTGAAATTCACAGGTTCCTTTGTGGTGATGGCACTAATTAAGTGGTATTTCGATAAAATAATGCAATTAAATCAATTTAATATTATAATTATTTTACAAAATAACTTTTAACCAATAGACCAAGCCACACTAAAATACTGGATCATAGCCTGACATGGAACTGTTGTTACGAAACAGTCGAAATACAACTGTCAAGATAAAAAAAAATAGCTTTAACTTTGATTAAAAAAACCTACATGAAATCATCATCCTTGGTGGCTCTGATCCTGGTGTAGGCGTCAATGACTGAAGCCTTCCGGACTGTCTCACAGCGGACATATTCCTTGCCATCTTCATCCTTGAAGGTGCGATAGATCTTGAGCCGCCTTCCTGTGGCTGAGGAGTTCAGGCTTGTGACGGAGGACGTGTCGTCATCCTTGTGTGAGCCGGTGGACATGGAACTGGCTACAGAGCGGAGAGAAGTTTACAATGAGAGACGTTCTTGACAGAGCGCACGCATGTCTTCAGTGTACCATGAGAAGATAATACAAGTAAGAGGTGTCAGTACACAAGCCTTTCCGCCGCTCCTTGCGTCCCTTGTGGTCACGTTCACTCTCCTCGCCCATAAGCATCCTCTGCAGTTCCTTCCTCTCCTGCTCCTCCCTCTCGCGGGAAAGCTGGGAGCTGGTCTTTTTGTTCTGCAGCATGTTCTCGATGTTCTTCCCCATTTCCTCAAAGTCACTGTCTTCTGCTGAGCTGCTGTCTGTGTCTGTGGAGAGCACCTCTGTCGATTCTAATACCCTGTGGTGGAGGTGCAACAAGGAAAATGAGCCAAACTGGGCTCACACAGAGTTTGTAATAACATAAAAAGCCCTAAATAAGAGCCTCACTTGTTCTGCAGGTCAAAGATCCTCTGGCACTCCTCCTTGTAGCGCTCCTGGTGTTCAGCAACAGAGAAACGGGACCCTCGGGCAAATTTGCTCATGGGTCCCTCGCCTGAACGCGCCTGCTCTGTGGACATGGTCCTCACCACGTCAATGACCTCCCAGCGAGAGAGCTTCTTGATCTAAAGCACATAAAAAAACACAAACCCACGATCACTCATCGACAATCGAACGCACACATTTAGAAGATGTTGTAATCAGAGGGAATAAAAGAAGAGAACGGGCAAGTTTAAGTTACCCATTGTTGCGATTTACGCAATGGTTGTTGGACACCAACAATCTTATGGGACATCCTTTTGAACTTCTAGACCTTTCAACTTGTCTCTTTGTATTTTGTAAGGTTCTTACTTCTTCCTCTGGAACACCAAACTTGCGTAGCAGCTGCTTGGCGTTTTTCAGCGAGAGTCTCCTGAGGTCGGCGTCTGTCCCCGTCACCGTCTTCTTGGTGGGCTGTGGCTCTTTGTCATCCTGAAAACCCCCACAGGATCACAATTTTCTCCTTCTATACATCAACAAAGCGGTGCAGGGAGTGGCAGAATGTAACTTTAGCTGGTCTGACCTTTTGTTGAGTGGGCTTGTTGGGAACTTTGACGTAGGAGAAACCCTCCCCGCAGCCGGTAGGATCGGCCACACCTGTAACCTCCAGCAGACATTTCCCCTTCATGGCAGAAATGAACGCTCTTGTTGTGTTCCACGGAGCTGTCCGCACCTATATGGATGTGTCAGAAAGGATAAGTGTGACGCAAGTCCTAAAAGCTTTTCGCCATCTCAAGTCTGAGTCATTTAAACTCATTATTAAGAAGCACTTGGGTCAGTACCTCATCATCAATCTTCATCTGAAAATCCTCTTCATTCTCTTCATCTGGAGCAAAGAAGGACTTCTCACCATACCCAGCATCCTACAGGGAAACAATAACTTGTAGTGAAGCCGTGGACACACAACTCACTTGTGCTAACCATCAAATTGCTTAGAGGAGAAGACAGTTACCTTGAGTCTCTGCTCTGCCACCAGCATGCTGTAGTAAGCACAACACTGCTCCGGAGACGCCATGGCTCGGATCTCTTCTTCTGTGGGTAATCTGAAGTCAGGCTTCAGCACCCACCAGTTAGAGTCCATCCCTAACACCAGGACCAGGACATTTTAGAATCACAGTCATGCTCGTGAATGGATGCACAAAAAGAAATATAACTATGATTCTGAATCATAAAAATATTAAACTACACTTACATATCGACAAGATATACACGCACAACCATACATCTACATTTAAAAATACATCCATGTTCTTTGATAGGTCAAAAAAAGTAATTAAGCCATGTGGATTTCGATGAATGTATAGGTTTGTCTAAAAATACAGTTGAATCCTTAATTGGCGATGGTGTCAGTGCTCCTCCTTCCAGCTGTTCCGCAACAAATTTTCCTGTGCACGGGTTAAGTAACATCGTATACAACTGTAGTTTCTTACCAACTCAACAAGTCCCTCCTCACAAAGTTCTGTTGTGTATGTATTTGGAATGATCCCAAAGTCCCTTGTTTGCACCTTCTCCAGCTTTTTATTGCACCCCGCCAAACGGACACTATAAAACCAATTTCAGTCATGACCTCTGGGTAAAATTTGGCTTTCACACGTGCAAAATGCAGCAGGAGGTGAACAACAGCATCATATCCTCTGCATTATTACGGTGAGAAGAAGTGCCGTAGTAACTCCACTGCGTAGATCAAGTGATGTTTACAGCATCGGTCTCGTGTTGGAAGCATGAATCCGGCAGGGAAACCCCTGCTGTGTTCATACTCCACACACAACCTTACCACAGCAGTGTAGTGACAAGGCTCTGGATCATATCATGAAGTAGAATAAAAACAAATCTTTTGCTTGTTTACAATATATGTGGAACCTTGTAGAAAACCTTGCTCAATGTCAATACTCAACATTTGCCCTGTGTGTCCTTACACTGTCTCCATGACGACATCTTACCTTCAGGATAAAATCCACAGAAGGGGTACAAATCTCTTTCCCTGCTCAGATCGCTTTCTGTCAATTCAAGGCACACGCACTGTTGAACTCAAATTCAAACAGCTCAGTATCTCTTTATAACCTCAACATTTCCCTGATAGAAAAACAACTGGATTTGGTTAGTTCAACAACTGCTGAAAAATCACGTTGATCACTGAAAGGTGAAACTTACAGAGAACAGAATTGATGAATGTGCAAAGTCTACCTGTACGTTTGAAGTCTGCACAGAGCTTAAGCCGTTTCCTGATGCTACTCTCCGAGTGTGAGGGAAAAGCTTTCTTTATATCCTCCATGCGGATTCTGCGTGGCCGATCCTTGCTCTTCCAGAACAAGCGATAAATGAACACCTACAGAATACACAAGTGACACACTTCAGCATTCGCAACAACAGCAGCTTAAGTTCCTGAGAGTTGACAGTAAATTAACCAAACCTGAAGGAAATCTCTGATGTGGGTATTGGCTCGTTTCGAGTTAGGCCCAGGAACCTCAAACAAGGGGCACTCCTGACCAACCACAATAATGTCCACAATCTCTCTGATGTAGTAGCCGTGGCGCGTCCGTAGCACCAAGAAATCAGTCTCTGGCATCTTGTGCAGGTAGATTGGTGCACGGAAAAGGTTGTTTTCAAACGCCTAAAGGATAAAGACAACACATCCCAGTTTGTAACAGTTACCAGGCAGGCCATGCTCCATATGTTGCTGATTTAAATATTGAATCTTTGACTGTGACAGTGCTGACCTGGAGCAGCTGTCCCGGATGCAGAGAACCAAGGAAAGGAGATGTGTGGCAGTACACAGTCTCTCCATATTTACAGTCAGGAGCTCCAGGATCTTTTCCAGGTTTCTAAGAAAGAGAGTTATAACAGAATATCACACCTACAGTATTTGTATACAGGGTTGCAATTGTTAGTGAACAAAAGCTATATATTTGACTCAGGGTTCAAGGTGTTTCAGTTAAGAAAAAGCTCAATATTGCAGAAAGATTTTACCAAGAACTATGCAATGCTTTATTTTTGTTTTCCTCACTCTGTAAAGTGGCCTTGGGTACCTTGAACGGTGCTATATAAATCAAAGTTATAATTAATTATTATTATTGTTAATAAAGACGAGACTCACCCTTTTGTAGTAGTTTTTGATCTTGGTTGCCATGCCTACTTGCATGATGAGAGGGGAGTATTCTTCACTGTACTCTGCCAGGATCAGGTCTCCATCTTTGCCAGTCAAGTCTTGGGGCGTTCTCATGAAGAACATGTCCCCTCCTCCCGATGCCTGACGTTCCTGCTCTCTCATCTATCACACAAACATGTACTCCACTCAGGTAAATACAAAAATGGAACTCAACATTGTATTTGTATGTGTAAAGAGTAGAGTAAGAGTAAGTGTAATGCTTGTTTGAACCAGTAATGTCTACCTTGGCTTTCTTCTTGATTTGTTTGAGCAGTGCCGAGACAGGATGAGGACCCGGCTGAGCCACTGCTCCAAATGAGTACTTCTTCAGAGCCGGCCGATGGAACTGCCGCAGCTTCATGGGCCCCATGTGAGTGGGGAAGAAGGGTTGCCGGAGCTCAAGTGCCGGGATGGAGTGCTGTTAAAGACACACATGTTAAACAACTTTGAATTTGAGGATGAGTTCCATCACAATGTTTACTTTCAGGCTCAACTGCTCACCTGAATGATGTTTCCCCCAAAGGTCCCCCTCAGGCCCTGCTGTTTGGGATAGTAGAACTCGTCATTGGAGAGGTTCCACGGGTCCTTCACTTCAGGCTGGGACATGTTCTGATTTGAGTGGAAAGAGATTTCATACAGAATGAACAGCCATTAAAACCTTTTCTATTTTTTAACAGCAAAGTTTAACCACCACTCTGCATTCAACATTTCCCTGTGTTTGGGATACCTCAGACAAATGCTTGGTGTCAAGCACAAGAAATCTGTAAATTTACTTTACATCATCTGCTACATTATACATACAGCCTCGATCTTCATGATTAGAGGCATATATTACCATTTCCTGTTTCTAATGAGTTGTATCTCCGTTGATGAAGCACAGCTTTTAATCCACACTTTGCCATAATCAAACACGTTGCCTCCCCTGATGTGATGAGGCGGCATACCTGCTGTGGCTCATCTTTTATCACCCCAGTCTTCCCCAGCAGGATGCGGCTCTTTTTGATTGCCGTTTCCTTCTTATTTTCTTTTGAGGGGGAGTGAGACATCGTTTTCTCCTTTTCATCTGGAATCTCTACAAGAGACAGTTCAGGGGGGCATCAAAAAAGCAGCATGGAAATAAAACTGAGAGTAGGATGTTGTAAGATCTCAAATTTGAATAAAACAGTAGTGAATGTCTCAGGATTTATTTTTATATACCAAGAATAATATTCTCATCATTTGGATCCAGTGTGAGAACTGGTGGCGAGAGCAGGTAATCCATCTCCTGGTCATCCCAGATAATGTTGTCTTCCCAGCGTCCGTACACTAACTCTTCATTGTCAATAGGAAAAATGGAGAACCAGGGACAATCATCTTCGTGGAAAGCTGTGGAGGGGAAAAAAAAAAAATTAACAGAATTCAGAAAATGAGAAGTTAGCTTGAGATGACCCTATGAATGTTTCATTTGTAGATTTGTTTAAAAGTAAACTCACCATGAATATCATGACTATTTTTTTCCCGCTTGGAGCCAGAGATTGAAGAAACTTTCGGCATGGGTGGAGGCGTAGGTGGCACCGACTGGGAGTTACTTCTAGTCAGACCTGTAAGATTTTACAGAATATTAAATTTAATTTTACACACATTAAGTATTACAGCAGGCTGTCACCTTTAGGTATTTCTGTACACTAATGATACAAATTCTGTTATTGTTTCTGTCAACTCACCCTGCTGAGCATTGTAAGCATTGGCATTGCGGGTCATACTAGAAGGCAGCCAACCAGCAAGGCTGGCTCGCTGAGTCTTGGTGCCCTTGTGTTTTATGTCTTCGCCGTTCCAGATGATATCATCTTCCCATTGCAGCTGAGTGACCATCAGGAAGAGCTCGTTCTCAGGGTCTGCGCTGTTTTTCTCTTGATCATCGTTATCATCATTATCGTCTTCTTGCCTTTGAAACTAGGGGTGAATTACACACAAGATCAGCAACACAGTCTGTATAATTGCACTGTACAGCTTCAGATGTCTTTGTCTATGTACCTCTTGAGAAGGCTCTGAAATTTCTTTAGGTGTGTCCTGCTTCTGAGGCTCACTGGACTCCTTTTCTTTCAGCTTGAACCCATAGTTGAAATAGCTTCCGTCCTCTGGGACGCCGAGCATGTCGTACCAGAGCTGGGCTGGACCATATCTCCATTCTGCTACTTTCGGCCGAGACTCTGTCTCTTTGTCCCCATCACCACAAGTCTGTGAGAACTTAGATTCCACTGGAGCCATCATGGTTATCTGGATAACACAGAGAAGCACGTTAAAGCGGTTTCAGACATGAACAGTGGGTAAAATCCACAGCGGGAGGTTTTCTGCACAGACGCCTTCACAACTGCCTATTACTTTAGCGTTGAATACAATTATGAAGAGCCGCACTACTACCAGGTGACATAATGCGAGTCTGCTGTAGCC
This sequence comes from Limanda limanda, assembly GCF_963576545.1. Taxonomy (NCBI): domain Eukaryota; kingdom Metazoa; phylum Chordata; class Actinopteri; order Pleuronectiformes; family Pleuronectidae; genus Limanda; species Limanda limanda. Next base: position 17,156,950 of record NC_083649.1, read on the forward strand.
TATAACACTTAAGATTTACCTCATCATCAGATAGACACTGCTCTGGTGGTGGAGCGTTGGCATACTCATATATCCACCCAGACTTCTTCTCCTGGCCTTGCTCTGTGGGTTCTCCTTCTGGAGGAGGCGTACCAGGCTGATGGTCCCGGTGCTTCCGCTTCTTCTTCCTGCGGGCACTCCTCCAAACAGACGGCATGCTTTTCCCAGGACCAAACAGTCGCAAGAACCTAAGCACCTAGTAGTACAGCCAAGACATCTGGTATCAGTGCCCACCCTGATTTTAAAATGATGATGATTATGATGATTCAATAAACCATTAGTGTACCAACTGATAAAACAAATGGCAGTGAGGAAGCTTTACCTTTCCAGGCCTAAACTCTGGGAAGAGCTCTGTGACACCTGGCAGTGCTTTGGCTGCATCCTTCTGCATGATGCCAGCAAGAGGGAGAGTGAGCCTGTCTGGGGACCCTCCATCCCCGGACTCAAGGCAGGGACGATCGGTTTCGGACTCAGAGTCTGAGGAGCTGCTGAAGTCGACCTTATCAGCCGTGGAGGACGGCGCAATAATGGAGGGCAGGATGATGCCATCGCCCTCTTCCCCGACTACAACTAATAAAAGTGATCGAGACAATAAAACCACATCATCAGCATTTGTGATCTAAAAATACATGAACCTAGCCTGAATTATTTTTCAATTGACTATAAGTGTCAAATTATTTTCAGAGGCGAACTAAACCTTATAAACCGTGACTATATCGACTTTCATGCAGTACCCATTACAGTACAATTCACTTTTTCTCTTTTCAGACTCCACAGCTACAGCTCTATAAAGAGGTAACCTCAGAGGGTAACCCTAGTATAATTTCTCCCCAGTGACAAATTATGAGGCAGCCCTTACCATTCGCGGTCTGAGAGGATGGCTCATCTTTCTTAGCGGCTGTTGCAAGACTTGGTGGTGGCGGAGGAGGCATGAGCTTAGAATCAATATCCTCACAGTCTGCATCATAGTCATCATCATCATCTGAAGTAAAGAAAAATCAAGGGTATTATATAACCATAAATAAAAGAGTGAACAAAGAGTTACAAAAATGTGAAATAAAATTTGTTAAATAAAATTCATTTTTAAAAGGTGTGTAGGATTGGCAGAAATTAAATAAAACATTCATAGTTAGGTTTTCAGGAGCCTCAAAAGGACAAAACCAAACTGGCTCCAGAAAGGACCCTTAACATATGTTAGCAGAACAACACTGAATATACTTCCAACCATAGAGAGTAGAGGGTGAGGCGAAGGTTATTCATTTGGTTGCAATCTGCAACATCACTTCTGGATGTTACTAGATCCTAAACACTGAACCTTTATATATATTAATATTTTTTAAAGATAAAACAGGTGTAAACGTTTTATATATCCTAAGAGAAAATACAAATAAATAAAAGCAAGAAAAAGTCAAATTAAAGCCTTCAAAGAGCCAATTATTTTGCCTGAAAAAAATAAAAAATAATAATGAAAAATGGCCAAAATGGTCTCTAAATGGCAGGCTTCCTGTTGCGTTTTTCCAATTGCACCTCTAGACTTTTTTGTTTGTCTGGTCATGATACACCTGTGTATTGATTTTTGTGAAGATCGGTCAATGTGAACTCAGGGGCTGCGTTCCAGGGGGCGCTGCTGAGCCTTTTTGCCCAGCCATAACATTACTCCAGAATACAACAATTTTCTCCACTTTCTAATTTTCTGCAAACTTTGGTAACGATTTGAGCGTTTTAAATTTTAAAGCCCATGTCCCAATTCTGAGAGAGAGAAAGAGATGTCACCTTTGAAAGACATCAAAGATCCCTTTGACCTATGACCTGTCATGTTGACAGTTGACCTGTTCCGCATCAAAGGATTCATGGACCATGTGTCCGAGATACAGAACATTGTGTTTTGATGGTGTGTAATCAAACTTTGACGCCACGGTCACACTGTGTGACGAAAAATCAATCTTTGAGTTAGTTTGTAACTCAATCTTGTTGAGATGACACTCATCTCCATTTGAAGTTGAGCTGTAGTACGCCCTGGTACAAGCACCTCAAGGTAAAAATGTGGAATATGGCCAAAATGGCCACTAAATGCAAAATGGTGGGCTTCCTGTTGCTTTTTTCATAAAGCCCCTTTGAGACTTTTTTGTTTATCTGGTTATGATACACCTGGGCTACGATTTTAGTGAAGATCGGACAAAGGGAAACCTAGGGGCTGCGTTCCAGTGGGCGCTGTTGAGCCATTTTGCCTCAAAAACCAAATTCATCTGCCTGAAAAAAAGAAATAATCCTTACAATTTCAATAGGGCCTCCCTCGTTCTCCTACTGTTCAGTGCTCGGGCCCTAAAAATATGACTCCTGTGTTTTGTAACATGATCACCTGTTTGCCTGCAGGGCTGCAGAGACCCCATGGCCTGACGGTACTTCCTCGTCTCATCCTCAGCCACCTCAGTGATGTCAGAATAATCAACTGCATCATCAGTGCTTTTCACCCAACCTGCATGAAGCAAATTATGAAAGTGTTACTCCATCTTGACCATGGCTACATTAATGCAAAGTTCTGTCATATACAGTATTTAGCCTCACCTTCTTCATCCACACAATCAGGGTCTCTGTTTTCCTCTTGATCATCATCTTCCTCAGCAGTAATATCTGTAATGAGTGAGCCCATACCCAGAGTACCCAAACCAGCCAGATGCTTTTTGGATTCCTGGAGGGAGAAAGGGGAAGAAATAGAAGAGAACCGTGCAAAACACAGGTTTGAGCAGATGATAACTGTCTCATAATATAAAACATTATAAACTTAAACCTTACTTTACATTGCTATGCAAAATAATACAACTGACAAATGCAGCAGTAGAAAAAAGTGTCTTCAAAACCCCTACATTGTCTAAAACACTGTCGTCCTCCAGCTGTCCATCTTCGTTGATGTTTCCAAAGAGGAAGCCGGTGATGGAGAAAGGACGATCTTGGTCCTCGTCACTGTCAGAGTCCGACATCCTGAAAGGTCGAGAGAGTAAACAGACACATTATAGGCAAGGAGCTGGTCGTTGTTTTATCTTGAGTGACTTGCAACAACTAATGAGACACCATTGTGATCCCTGAATGATTAGTGCCGAGAGACACCCCAATACTTAACCTGATCACAGACTATAAAGATATTTGTTGCTGTGCATGTATGAAAATATTTGATTAAATAAACACTAGAGTATTAATGCCAGTATTTACTTTCAGTTGGATTGTTTTACATTGTCCTCTAGATTATCTCTGTATCAAGATATGGGGTAAATATTAGTATTCAGTCCAGTCAGCACTGTAGCGTTGTTGTTGTTTGTTGGTTTGATACGCAGCTAACGTTAGAACCTTGATTACTTAGTTGTTTTTATTTATTTACATGCGTTGCGACACTAAACTTCATCGCAGTCATTTTAGAGCTGAAGATTTGTAACAGCTACACTGGTAACATCAACATTAGCTGAGCTGCGGTGCTTCTTACATTAGGTAAAGTTAGCTAACTCACTCGTTAGCGTCGGCTGACAAAAAAACAAACAACTGAATTGACATAGATACATAATTAACTTACCTGGCGCGCCTTCGGTTGCGGTTTAGAAAGCTCGGGTTTAATCCAGTTAGAAGAATCTACTGAATGCTAACTACATGTAGCATGCTAACCTGCTCAGCCTGGCAAAGTATAATGTTGGCAACAATAATACCTTTTCATATGTTCACTACGATCTATTTCGTAAGCGCATGTCTTCTTTGCCCTCGCCTGCTTAGTGAGAGCAAAATAAAACGTATTTATTACAGCCTAAAACATCAGAAACTTTTGTTTTTATTTGTCTGGTCGGTTCTACTGGTGCTAACTGGCGGCCAAGCCGAGTGACCCGGAAGGACACGGTGATGCGTTCAGGAACTCTCGGAAGTTGGTAACTGTTGACTTTTCCACAACGTATTCAAGATTTAATATTATTGTGTGGCAATACATAAGAACACTCAACCAGGTATAATTGCCTTTCTACGGTAATATGACATAATGCTGCATTTAATTCTAGACCATATACCACCATAAAATCCTATAACTATCTTATGTACTTTACACAAGTCATAAAACTACTTCAGAGATGTAAGATTAAAATAATTTATGAACGGGGGATTGAAAATCAACAATGGCACGTAAGAGGATTTATAGGTCGACTATCTTTGATACCGTTTGATGCAACTGTCCTTACCTTGCCCAGACCATATGCTTTATGTGCGGGGTGCATGACTTGAACTGTATACATTTGATGAAAACCCTAAACAAAGTTGAACAGTTTTACAGTCAGTAAAAAAACAAACATACAGAAACAGGTAAGCCAGTTTAATAGATTTAAAACACTTGGTTTGGAAAAAAGTACAAAAGTGAACCTGGATGCCCCAGTATGAAACCAGCCCAGTAACGCAAGGTGAAAGGTGTGTTCCTTTTAAAAGCATCTTCTACAGACATGTTAATTTCAACTGGCCTTACCATACACATACTGTACTCACTAAAACAGATACAAGCAATAGTTTAAATACAATGGCTGACCCCAGTAATACATTTACAAGTGATTCTTAAAAAACTAATTAAAAGGGGGAGGGGGGGGGAAGAAGTCCGACCACAATGCCATCTGGTGTCTGGCAGTAAAATCATGCATTATTACAATCGTTCCACTAAAGAGAAACAGCGAAGCACTATAGCTGTCACACAGTGAGAAAGAGGGCAGCCAAGAGGTGTCTCTCTATCAGACTGCCTTTCAAAGTGTTCATTGGTTGATTTATGAATTGTTACTGAGAGAGTTTTCTACTGTTGAGCAGCAGCCCAGTGGTCACACTTCTCCCAATTTGCATACATTGTAAAGTTGCTGAGGGTCTCCGTTAAGGAGAGCTAGTCTTCCACAATCGCATCGTTTAGAAAAATATATCTAACTGCTATTGAAGAAAACCCCAAAATGTGGGATATTCTCTCAGTATGTTGTGAGGAAATAAAAAAGCTAAGAAATACAGTTGAATAAATAAATTGCATGACATCCATAAAAGTCATGTGGATACATTGAGTCGACAGAATGCTATCCACATATGCACACCATGTTTTTTTTATGTTTTGGCCCGGCAGTGTTAAAAATGAATCCCATCCTCCACTCCGCACATCCCAAGATCCAGTGGAAAAGTTGCCATAAAATATCTAAAATATGTTGACATTTCGAGAAAAAAGGGTTTCTTTGTTTCGACAATTGGTTGCCATGTACAACATGGTCTCTGGCTTTACCAGTGAAGTAAATCGATGTTGATGGCAATGAGGAAACACAGGAGGGAGACTCTCACAGTGTTATAACAATGAAGCCGCTCTGTGTCGTTACCCGCTGGCCGGCCTATTGTTAGGGTAGAAGCAGTGAGCTTCCTGTCCGGTCAAACTTTTTTCCTTTGGAGAGTGCAGCCACTTGCTTCATCAACTCCCTGTTCTTGCCCTGTGGAAACAAATGATTTACTGTGTTAGAAATGATACACACAGTCACAATTACTCATTAGATGCTTCAACCTAGTTTTGGCTCAACATGTATTATTGTTTGAGGTGTATCAATGCAGTCCACTTTTTCTGGGACTTTATTGATGCTCTTATTGGTTATATCACTGCTATTATTATTTTCAAAGTATAAGAAGCTGGTTTAGAAGAATAAATTTAGTAAAAAATATATCAATAGTACTGTAATTATTCTGACTTAATTTCTGCTGATGTGAGTTCATAAGATGCTGGTGATGCTTCTACTGTCTGTAGCTACAAGTTTACAATAATCTGACTAACTTGTAGGAATATTAAAGTCCACACTTATAAAGCTTCTGTATGAGCTTGTTAATACCAATTTATTTTTAGCTTAACAAGCACATTGAGGTTGTGTAAAACCTGAAGCGCTGGGTGGGGGCAGTGGAAAATATCGCTCCAATAAACACCTTTAAAAGCATTTGAACAGCTCGTGTGATCAAGGATTCATATTGGCTTTTTACCCACAAAAGGTTTTCACTGCAGTAAGACACAAGTTGCTATTGTCAACATAATTTATGTTAATAATTTATCTAACTGGTCTACAACAATATGTAGTTTTTTTTACCTGCTGCTGCTCCATGGACTCTTTGTGCGATTTATCCATTGAGTTCATCTTCACTCTCATGTTGGACTCCTGGTACTGAAAGTCTGCTTTGATCTCTGTGAGCTAGAGAAGAGTTTCATAATTAATACCTCAGAGGACATCCAATCAGCTAACAGTGATGCAGTTTGGCTCATTCAAGCGGACGTCCTACCTTTCGGTCTTTCTCTAGAATGGTCTGATCCCTCTGTTGCAGAAGTCTCTTCAGTGACATCACTTCCTCTTTCAGCTGGCTGATTAGAATGAAGTTGTCTGTTCCTCCAGAATCCATTGACTTTGTGATGGAACTACTGATGGGAGAAAGGGGAAGTGCATGAGCTTAATGCTGAGATGAGTGAACAAAATATGGACAGGTGGTGTTTTTACGTCAACAACAATGCAAGTTAAGTCATTGCATCTTTCCTTTAACAGTTGGAAATCGATCTCACCTGTCCCCATTGGATGGCTTCATCTCCAGTTTTGGTTTCTTCTTTGGAGTCTCCTTCTGGATCAAAGACGATTTATGGCTGCACAGAAGGTCAGATGAGAATATAAAGTTAGGGGCCAAAAACTCCATCAATACACAGTATTCATTAAGTGGGAGAAATGAGAAAGAAAGTCTTACCTCTGCTTCCACAGTCCCTGCTCCTGCTCAGGACTCAGGCTCCCACTCAGTCTGTGGAAGACGAGATAGCTCAGCAACACACAAACTTTATTTTTGTCCTATTCTGCCTGGGACATAACAGCCTGGCTGAGCAGCCTGAGGATGGAAGAAGTGACAAAGCAAAGAACGTACTTGTGGTGAGAGCTGCTGTGTCTGTGCTGGTGGTGGTGATGATGGTGAGGTCTGGAGTGGTGGTCTTTCTCGTTCAGGGACGAGGAGTTGGAGGAGCCGAAGCCTTTCCTCTGTTCCTTGGTCTTCTGCAGGACCCGGCGGTAGGACAGAGTGCAGAGCCAGCACAGCAGTTTCCCATCCACCTGTAGGACATTTAGAAAATGGTAGCTCAAGATGTTGCTGTTACACAGTCACTGTAAAATCAGAGTGCATGTGTGTGTTGTAACCTTTCTCCTGCCTTCCTCCTTGCGGTCAAAGGCGCACTGCTGTTTGCACTGCTCACAGGTCTGTGGAGATCCATATTTCTTTTCGGAGTTTGTACAACGCTGGCACTTTGTCCCAATAAATGCTGCGATGATGTTACAGTACTGGCAGGGCTTGGGCTGTAAAAGCAGATAAAGACAAAGATGAAGATTAGAGGAAAATTACCCATCATGTAACTTTAAATAAATTAACAATAAAGCTTGAAAAGTGTTTTTGAGAAGAAAAAGGTTACTCACAGTTCCAAACTGTTTCACGTTCTGTGCACATTTCTTGCAGATTGTATTGGTTTTACTGTTAAGAATAGAAAAGAAAGGGTCACATCACAAATAAATTGCATAAAAAATACAAAGATAGTCACTTAAGGAGCATAAATAAAAGCTGAATTCTAATACGAGCCCAATCGTCTCACCTTTCCTGCTGAAATTCAGATCTGCAAAATGTGCACTTCACTATTGGGTGTGCGATGCGACACTCCTGAGGAATCAAAACAAAAAGAAAAGCACATGTTAGCATCTCGACATACAAGTTGACAAATTTGCTTACATGTTAAATTAACATGTTGTAAACAAGACCGCCCTTTTGATTGTTCGTCTCTCACCAAATCTTGGCCACTACGCCTGTGGAAATACCAGTTTCTAAAAAATGTGGGTGTATACAAGTAAGGACTGGCACGTGACTAGTTATGTTCACAGATACCAACACACTATAATGGTAGGGATTGGCGATGATGGCAACAAAAGTCAATTTTCTTTGTAGCCTGAGGTTCTACTTGAACGGGATCTGTGGCCCAGGAGTAAGAGTGGGATGACCACCAACCAGACGGTTGTTAGTGCGATTCCCGTCTTTCTCATCCCATGTGGCAAAGTGCCCAAGGAAAGATACTTATCCCCCAAAACACTTAATGAATAAGTGATGATAAACTCCACCATGGCACGATTGAATTCTGTTTACAGATCTCGAAATATATATATTTTTTGTCTGTTTACTTTATTGCGATCATTTATTTTTTTGGAGGGGGGAATTTGTGGTGTTCCATGACAATAAAGGCGTTATATTATCTTTATGACAGATCAAGTGCTGCACATAGATGCACTGTATTAATGCATGTGGATGGGTGAATAACAACTGTAAAACACTGAGTGTCCATCAACACTTTGTAATTACAGAGCATTTCCCCGTGAAGCTCTACAAGGAGCAACAAGTTGAACATCAGTGGCAATCATCAGGATAAAGCTTCTTTCATGGAGAACATCCAGCTGTTCATTATTCATTATTAAGTAATACAAGTGTCCTGATGTGTCGGTGCTCTTTAACAAACAGATCGTGTATGGATTGAGATAAACAGGCTTTCAGTGAGCGTGTGTGTGTGTGTGTGTGTCCAGGTCGGAAAGATAAAAGCTGTTGCATAATCGGAGATGAGTCCTAAACACCATCGCGCCCACAGATCAACAGCAGCACACACGGATCCCACGGTGGCCGCTGTGTTGTTTACAGTCCGAACCTTGCACAGCTGCTGGCCCTGCGACAGCTCCTCGAAGGGATACCGCTGGTTACACTTGGTGCAGGCGTACAGAGCCGACGTTGCCATTCTCGCCCAAACGAAAGTCACCGAGCCCGGGGGAGGATGGGGGTGTGGGGGGATAGGGTGGTCTGAGTCCAGCTGCAAACCGACCGGACTAAAAGGCACCGTGTCCTTCCGCTTGTCGAGACCGTGGCGAGCACACAGCTCCGCGTTGGCATCCGGCGTTAGCTAGCGTTAGCGGGCTGTGCTCGGCGGAACAGAAATAGCTTGGTTAGCCGGAGGGAGCAGCCGGAGAACAATAAACTCCAGAGATCTCGGAGCTTCCGCCGCCCGCTCGTCGTCCCGCAGCGCCGACGTGCCGCCGACCGTCGGTGGATCCTCCGCGAACACGACCCGCCGCCACTCCCAGCTGGTTATTTCCGAAGACTTTCCACTGTTCTCGCCCAGAAAGGAATTCTACTGTTCTCTCCTTCTCTCTTTTTTTGTATCGATGCCGTCGTCGTCATGTCACCGGAAGTGGCCGACGGCTCCTGCGAGAAGAAAGAAAGACCTATCGCGACACGACGTCCGTCCGCGGGATCTGGAGTTTGAAATGCTGCGAGCCAATCAGCTTTCACACAGCGGGTCCGATCAGCTCGTCCACCTCCAGATCGATCAACTAGTGTGATCGATCACATGAGAGTTTTAATCGATAAAGAAAGTGATAACAATAGTTCACTCATTATCCACTCACCACTATGGCAATGGAGGGTGGGTGAAGTGTTTGGGTCCACAAAACACTTTTAGAGTTGCAGCCAAATCCGATACAATGGAAGTTGACGGTGACCAAATCTTCAAACATGAAATAAATACATTAAATGCCTCCATGCTGCTCCTGTGGTGTCATCCAAGTGTCCGTAAGCCCTGATATTCAAATCCAACTCAAAAAATGTACACCATGTTTGTAAATGGCCTCTGATATCATCTGGAGACACGTTCATGCTCGCACCAGCTCTCACCTCTATGCTCTCGCCAAAGGGATAAATGATGAGACTCGCCATGTTGGTGAGCGTTAACGATTTGGCCGCAACCCCGTTTACCCGTGAAAGACCAATCCAAACAACTAAAGTGTTTTGTGGACTCGAACATCTCACCCTACCCTCCATCGGCATAGTTGTGGGGAGATAATGAGTGCATTTTCCTTTTTGGGTGAACTATCCCTTGAAGTCATTTTCATACCACTTGGTCGTTTAATTTTGAGAACAATAGTATGGATTTTCAGAGGCCAATATCAATACCAACACAAAATATCAAGAAATTCATATAAAACTTGAAGTAAGAAAGAAAACAACTTTTAAATTGGACATGGTTCAGGATAGAAGTTATTTTGTCCAAACACACACACACCATTAAAGGGACAGTTATTTAATATAAGTGGCAATAAAACGTTGTAGGTATAACAGGTCAACTAATGGGAGGATTATGCCCTAAACCCTTTTTTATGGCTACTGATCTCAGATCTATTTATGAGAATGAAATAGACTGAAGATGGTAATACAACTGTTTTCAGAAATATTAGTTAAAATTTCCCACGGTAATATTTCTTTATAACTGCTAAACCCAGGGTAATGGACTGTCTGGAGGGTGTTGTGTTGGCACGACGCTAAAGTAACAAACCATAGTGAGCCGAGTCATGTGTTTATTGCAAGTACTCACACACACACAGTGGAAAAGCAGGTCAACACTGTATTAACGTTCAGCCGTTCTACTCTCTCATTCTCCCAATCATTCAGAGGAAGGCACAGATCATCAGTAAGATTTAATATACCTAAAAATACCCAGAGCAAATTATCAGTCGTTACAATTTTGGCTACATTTTTAAAAATAAACAGGATATTTGATAGTAGTTTCAAAAAGCATTTGGCGAAAATGTTCACAAGTGTGAGTCGATGCTTGTTAACTGTTACTGTTGGGTGCAGCTCATTCACATTTAGATGGGAAGAGCTCTCAAGAATTGATGACATGTGTGTTTGTGAGCTATAAATACAAAGTCTGAACTAAAGGACAATAAATAGTGCTGACTATTTGATGAAACTTACAAAACTCAATGACAGGAATGTGATTAACTGTTTGACACAGTAACTATATATTAAAAAAAACAGATATTTGGTCACAACAATCTAAAAGCACCGACTCCGAAGAGAAGCCATCAATGTGTTTTTATGCGCTCTATGACTCGTTGTTAAAATTAGAAGAAGCTAACATTACAGCCCTTACGCTACATTTTAAAGTCAGTATTTAAAGTCAGTATTTAACAACTTACTGTCAGTATTTAAGTTGTTATATACTGACACTTTAAAGTCAGTATTTAACAACTTCCACGCAATTTAGGTGATGTTAGCATTTTTACCTAAAAGTATTTGCATTATTTTACGTGTCCACAATTGCTTCAGCTCAACAAATCCTCTACTGCAAATGTTTGCAGTGTAGAAGAGTGACGCGAGTGTTGCTATGAAATGTATAAGGCAGACATGTTTAAAACCTTGTAATATTTTAGTGTCCTTTAAATGTGATCAACTCTGATTCTAGTCAGTTTAATGCGCGGAACAGACTCCCATATTCTTGTTACATTTCCTCTCACCCCAGAGGATGAGAACAATAGGACTGTGGTCAAGTGGTCTGAGACAGACTCACTTCTGTTGCAGGCAGATTCTACAGAACCTCTAAGAGATGCAAACACAGTCATCCACTTCAGCAGACGTTTTGGTGATGGTGCATCAACGCGCCAGGTGAGGCCTTCTTACTAGTGGGACTAAGCTTAATGAGGGTCAAGTTGTGTCAAACAAAAGTCTGCACTGGAGTGATGGAGCGTGTGGGGGAGCCCGCCCGCTCGGAGGAAGAGGAGGCTGAACGGTTGGTCACCTCTCTCTGGAGCTCGTCCACCCTCTTCTGCAGCTCGGCACGCTTCGCCAGCAGCTCCTTGTAACGCTGATGAACAGGCTCCTGTCAAATAAAAAAAAAAATAAAAATAATAATGGTAAGACACTGAAATATAGTTCTTTTTCAGTGCCCATGTTCTGAACATATAGAGGTTCATCATTTTAATTTGCGGGTTTAATAGTATAGGTTCAGATGTTGCAAGGCTAAAAATACACATTCTTCTTCTCATTCTGTACACTGCTGCTAAGTCTACTCTGATTGGTCAACTCGCCCACTCACCGCATACCAATTTGAGACTGAGTCAGTTATTGAAAGTCTAGAACAAGTGACATCATTAATTCGTTTTTTAGCTGCAGTTTTAAAGCCTCAAGTTTGGCATTTTGTCCAGAAGTAACCATATTTGGAAGAGAGGGAGGAGGATCCTGACCCGAGAGCTTGAGGACAATGAGTTCTCACCTTCGACCTGCACCCACTGGATATCACTAGAAGTCAATTACATGCTATCCATGCCCCAATTCATATCATGCTTCATTTAAAATTTGACTTTAAATGTGACAAATTTATAAAATAAACATCATGATGTATTGAAGACGACTTGAATCATGTAAAAAGTAAGTTAATTTTCTCAAAGATTTTGCCAATGTCCTCTGCTGGTCATTTCAGTGAATACATTGTTTCAGGCACTTCTGCATTGGTTTCACTGTCTGGAGTCTATATGTCTATATATATATAATATATCATCCATATAAAGGATGAACCAGCCAATAGACTTGCACTACCACATTTCACAGTGGTTGTTTTTCATTTTGTTGAACTTTAGTTTATTTAATAATAATTAATGTTATAGTTGTGTAATCACTTTACCATGAGGAATAAACTGGGATATTATATGTTATTTGGTGATGCAGAAATAAAAGCCAGTTATGCAAACCAGGCATTTCATGCTCTTCAACTTTTGTAACTAGGCCTTTAAAATAAACAAAACAATACATGACACACAGAAGCAAAAGTAAAGCATCAAGTGGGCGTACTAAAAACATTTAACTCAGGTACAGACAGGATTCCTTGACATACCTGAGGTCTCATACGAGGGTTCCAGCGAATGTAGTAGCCAACCCAAAGCTCCAGATGGCGCAGGCTGACTACAGGGAACAGCACATGGTTGGAGTAGTTCACATACAGAGGATTGGTGAACTCCTCCAGCTGGCTGTTAATATAAGACCACAGAGAGCCTGTCCTTCTGGGAACCTCCTGTAAAATAAAGATGTCATATCTGAATTTGCAATAAATTCTTATTTTTTTATAACAGACTTTGCATCTACTTTTTCAACTACATTGTTAAAATGTGCAGAGAAACAAAAGCTCTCACCTCCTTCACCCTCTGCTGTTCACTGTTACACAAGAATGTCCCAAACAGGCAGCTGTACAGGTGATCCAGAATGGTGACCAGGAAGTATTCATTAAACTCAAAGGCTGCAGGGAACTTAAAAAACAAAAACAGCTTCATTATTATCCTTGAAAGATTTTTCGGAAGATTATTTTCACATTTCAGTGTCATGTATCTATTACCTGACGCGTCAGCTGCCAGACGCAGTCAATGAACTGAATAAAAACAGGTGAACGGTCTGCGTCTGTGTGGTTTTTATCGCCATGACCGATTCTCTGCGAGCGAAAGAGGAAAGATAGAAGGAATAACAGTGATGTCACAGGAAAAGTCACAGCACATTACACTGGAATACTCCCCCCAATGTATGAGCGATTGTTTACCAGCTGGAAGCGGTGACCAAAGCTCAGCCACTCTTTCTCCAGCAGCACTTCGAAGCCGCGAATGGTGCGATAGTAACCGTCCAGCATGAGCATGGCCAGGGAGGTGAGCTGGGCTGTGCGGTCCCAGCCGTCGCTGCAGTGAACCACCACTGATGTTTTCCCAGACTCCACCTTATCTGCAATCCGCAGCGCTCCGGCCAGAATCAGCTACAAACACACACAACTCAGTCAGGAGTCTGGGGATTGGCTTAATTTCCTTTTCTTTCTTCCTCATTCCCCTGCAAAGTGACGCATCTCTACGCTCACCTTGATGTGCTCGAGCCAGTGAGTGGATTCCAGATTGGAGAGCCAGTGGGAGTCCTCGATGTTGGGGTAGACCACGTCCTTCAACTTGCGCAGTGACTCCCTCATCACGTGGATGTTGTGAATATCCAAGAACACCAGCTCTGCATTCTGATAAGCGTCCTCACTTTCATATCCGCCCCCTTTCATCTGGAAGAAACAAATGGACATCAGACAGGTTGTATTTTGATCCACTGGCCACGGATCAGCAAAACTTCAATCCCTACCAACCCCAGTACATTGTCTGACGGCGGAATGTAACGTCTAACCTCTGGGTATAAGGGGCAATAACACAACAGGTCCTTGAATTAATGTTTTGAAAATGTTGTGCTTCATAAATATTGCTGTTGAATTTAGATTTTTTTAAAAACAAACCTTGTTAGCGGCAGCGTTGACACTGGGCCTGGCATCAAAAATGAACAGTTTATGGGACTGAGCATTAGCATCCATGATCGACTGGAGGTATTTCTCATCCTCTTTGCTGCGCTTCCCGGTTACACCGACCATCGGCTGACTGCAGCGCGTCACGGTCGCTTGGCTCTCCGGATGGATCCACGATAACACCTACGAAAGGGAGTGTAGCAGAAAATCAACACAGACACAGGAGAGGAGGATTTTATTCACTCTGAAAAAGTGTGTCACTCACAGGTATCCTGGACTTCACTCGGAAGGCAGCGACTCTCTTCACCTCTTCGTCTGGTATGTTGACGGGCACGGCGAGAGTTGATGGGTAGGTGTCACACAGCTCGAAGTGTTCGTTTATTTTTGTTATCCTCCAGCTTTCATTGGGTATACCCTTCCAAGAGACACGCACAAATCTATAAGTTTCCTTCCTTCCTTTATCATTTAGCTGACGAGTCCACTTCATCTTTAAATACCTGTCTTTTGTACTCCGAGACAGCGTCATACACCTTCCACCCGTTTTCAGGAAACACTTGTCCATAATCAAAGGCAAAGATTTGCTGTGGAGATGTGGAGAAGAAACGTAGAAGTTGATCAACTCGAGTGAGGAGCGACAGCGTCAGAGACAGTGAGGCTGAGAATCACTCACCAGCCCGTTGGAAACGGGAAACGCAAATTTTATCAGCACTTCGAAAATTGACTTCCTGAGTGTGTCCTCCAACTGTTTGTGTGCAAATCGAAGATTACGCACATCCTGCAGAAAGGCAGAGCGACAAGTTCAGGGGTCAAGAGCAGAAGGTACAGATGAGTTTCATTGGTGTAAAAATCACTGCAGGCGGCAACAGTTATTTCCTAGTGCTCTAATGTGGACATGCTTTAAACAGCAGGGATGACAAGAGGTTCATTCTCTCTGACCTGTAAGCTGAGCATGTGATATACATATATGCATCATCACTTTGCTGGCTTGCATTTGTAACCAGTAAAACTCTGACCTGCCATAGAAAAGAAATTCAGATATTCCAGACCATTTCTGGGTGACTCACCTTGCAAACTAACCCGTAGGACACGTCACCGCGGCTCGAAGCACTTCCAATCTTTTCCACACGACTCACCACCCCGAGGGGCAGGTCCAGCACAAACGCTGGTTCCTGGAAACAAACACTACATTAGCAAAAGCTTCACATACTCATGAAACAAATTGTTCTTAAATCACAAAGCATACCCTTTCAATGCATTTGAAAAACAGTCTGTAGTTAGTGACCATCACTGTTCCCCTCAGTGCTCCAATGAAGGGACAGAAGTAGGTGATGTCTTGGGCTGTGGAACAAGATAAGGAGGGACAATATCTTGATTTAGCCAAATATATAACAAATCTCTTGAGTTAAGACAGCTGATTAAAGCTGACATTTTTCTTTACTACAGATAATACAACCTACCCATGTCTTGCACAGTTTCATTGGGAAGTAACTGTGGTTCCTCTTTTTCAGAAACCCTAAGCACCTGCTGGAAACATTAGATATAATTTAACATACCAAGTAAATACTGGATGTAAATTTAATATACTAGTCAACAAATTATTGAGTAACAAGGCGTTAACGAATAGTTTGACAACAAGTATGTACTTCATACCTTGGCAGGAGTTTTGGGTTTGACCTGAAAGGTGCAGAGAAGAGGAGAGTCACGCTTCAATCACTATTATTAGCTGCTTTAATTGAGGAAGCAGGATCTCTGTGATCCATGTGTACGTGCACGTTACTGACCCTGAGCTCCGGAGAAAACTCTGCAGAGGTGGAGACAGAGTCCGAGGACATGGCAGAGGTCGGCTTGGACTGGGCCGAGCGGTCAGAGCGAGAAGTGGACGTACTGTTGAAAGACGGAGCGACAGATGAGTCAGAGGAAACAGTGCAGCCATTTCATCAAATTTCACTTGTGTATTTCTCTTGGTGAATAGACTGTATTCATATAGAGTTTTTCTAGTCTTATCGACCAGTTAAAACACTTTGAAGCACAAACATTCACACAAAATCATATGCTGCAGTTTTTCTGTCACACAGAGGAGCTTGGGATCGAACCAATGGAATCTGTTTAGAGGACTTGGTCATTGAGTGTTTTAAGCAAAATACAAAGCTAGGATAATTAACCCTATAGACTGAGCAAGCGGATGAGAAATCCTGCTACATTCTGGTGCTGAAACGATGATTAATAATTACTGATAATAAGAAATAAATGTTATTTAAAAGTAATTTTTCAACAAAATAGGACCGGCATTCCCTGGGTTCAGGATTTGCAAATGTTCTCTAACAAAAAGGTTTGAAAACAAAACAAATAAGCAAGCAACTTCAAGACGAATTTACTTTTATTTATGTTATATAGAAGTTTTTAACCAAGTCTATGCATGTACGGTTATTTTCTGTCTATTTATTAATCAACAGGACTGATTATTTATCTGTTTGACTGGATATTTTCTTGATAAACAGTTGATCACAAGTGTGCAACATTTGTCAAAATAAACATTTGTGAATAGAGAAGTTACAAGAATGAGCACACCCATTATCTGACATAAGCGATCCATCAAGATAGAGTGAACATCTTATAGCTGCTGGTCAGTAGACTAAATAAGTGTATGTTCTTAAACTAAATCTCGGCTCCAGAACCACTGAACGACTTCGCATGAATATTCGATCAATCGATCAAGCCTTGAAAACAACAGATAATGAAAGCAACCATGAATCTGTGTCCTAGTTTACTGTCAACCTCCAGTAGGTTGTTACCCGGATGATCTTAGTTGTGGTTTAGCAGCCCCGACTGCAGGTTTATATAAAACTACACGAGGATAAGTCGTGTTAACTTTAGCTGTAAATAGATTAAAATAACCCCCTGTTAGTTGAACACTTCTCTGGTTCGCTACGTGTTGTGTTGTGTTTAGCATCGACCTGGACAATGAATCGACACTCGGATGACGCGACGAGGAGCGTTTCGAGCCCAAGCTGTCGATGCTGGCGCTCTTCTCCATCTTCTCCTCGGTCGAGTGTCGGTGCGAAGCCCCGGGAGAGCGACGGAAACCCGGGTAGGTGCGGAGGGAAGTGAAGTGAAGACCCCTCAGAGGGAAGTCACAGCGGAGAAACAAAAGGAAGCTGCCATCTTTATCCCAGCAGCCTCCCTGTCACCGGCAGAACGGAGAGGGCGCCCCCTGCCGGATGTCTCCTATGCTGACCTAGGCCCGTGCTGCCTTCACGGTTCCTCTTCTTCTTCTTCTTCTTTCCGGCAGACACTAGTTGCTGCATTGCTGACCCCCGCCGGTAGGGAAACACCACTGCAGATAATGCCCTCAAAACTTATATCTTGCCATATACATTTTGTAGTTTTACTGAAGTGCAGAACTTCCAAAGTTCTCTCCTTTGTATACATCCTATCACCAAGCAGTGTTTTAAAAAAAAAATCTAAGTCCCCATTTTGCCTTTTGCTCCAAGTCGCTCCCTCCTTTCTTGCCAATGCATTTAAACATGCTGTAGCCTACAGAGTCCAGGACTCCACAGGGGTCACGGTTGCCATCTCTGTTTCCCGAAGCACCAACCCAATGCCCGGAGCCTTGTCCATTTATATATATCATCTATACGAGGCATGGTTATTTAACTGTCAGGTTTAAATGATGCTTGGACGTTATATAGCTTTCTCCCTCTGCTGTCTCCATCCCACCTTCGCTGCCATTTCTGATTCAGCCTCTACTTTCCCGTCCTGTAATGTTGCACAAATGCCACATCTGTCTAAGTTTATTGTTTCATTGACATTATTGTGCACATTGACAACAGTGGAAAGAGTATAAAACCTGAAATGATTCAAAAATAAAAACATGTTCTCCTAGTTGTGAAAGTCCCAAATGATTCTGAAGTTTGTTCCTGATTCGTTCTCTCTGTCCTTTATTCAAGAGAAATAACGTTTCATAGTTCGTGAGCTTGTATTCATACAAACATCAAACTCATTCTGTCAAAACTGATCGTTATTCTGTTTCTTTATAATAGTTGTAAAGTATTAAAGAGATTAATTGTATCAAGATAATCAAAAGGTGTAATAAATATATATCTTTCCTCTCTTATCCCCAACATCAGTCTTTATCAGATAAATTCTTAGGAGCCATATATAACAAACCAATTTATTAAAATGATAAAAAAGGACAGGATTCAGAATCACATTTAACAACTAAATCCACTTTGTTTTAAGCTTTATTCAAAGGATGCAAATTCATTTAAATACAACATTTTATCTGTTGTCTGTAGAGAAACTCACATTTAAATAAAGAACGTATTTAAATGCATTAGTGGTTTCTACCAGGTGGAACGATGAGACCAAAGAAATCCGTTAAAACCCCCCCCCCCACACAGACAAACAATAAAATGAACACACACTAAGTCCTTTACTTTACATATTTCTCCATAAATTTCTTGTGGAACTCAGAGCGCAGCGTATCGTTGATGAAGCGTTTCTCTTTCCGCGCCTCATCCACTCCTTTGGCGCAGTTTTTGAACACGACGTCATCATCCCACCTAGAAAAATATGAACAAATTCATTTTGACGATTAGTATTGAGTGAGGAGAACTTATTTTCCGAAAAGAAAAAAGATCCATGTTATGCATACATGCATATTTGTGTGTACGTGTGAGGTACCTTCTCTTGACCCTGAATGTATTCTGAGGCACGGGCATCGGTTGCTGTTGACCTGCCAAATGAATCAATGGATTCCCGCTCAGGATGTTCTCCATACGGATCCGCTCCTCCTCTGCCTTTTGCTCCCGCTCCTAAGATGAGAAAAGATTTGAATTCATGAACTAAATGGGCAAGTATTGACCTCCTCTCAAATATAACCAATGTCTAACTCTAATCAGAGAGCGGGTGCAAACACTTTACTTTGCGTTCTTGCTCTTCAGCCCGCTCCTTCCTGATCTTCTCCAGCTCAGCCAGAAGAGCTGCAGTGCTGTCGTCCTCACTGTCCTCATCAGAGTCCTCGTCCTCATCATCCTATAAACAAACAAGCACCATTGGTGAGAAAGCTCGATGGGGGGGAAACAATAAGTGTCCACTGAGTCTCAAAGGGGCAGCACTTACGTCAGTGAGAGGGTCATCTGCGTCAAGGTTGGCTGCTGGGATCTGATCCAGTCTAGGCCTCTTTGAAGATGACGAGGAAGATGAGGAAGATGTGGTGTGCTCTGCAAAATTTGGTTATAGCAGTATTTTAAGTTAAAGTCTCCATGGGTATAAATTAGTGGAGGGGGAAAAAATCAATTCTGTTCTGTATTGCGATATTTTGCGCCCGCGATTATATCGATTCTGTAGCACAAAGTATTGCAATTTTGTAAAAAAATTTTAATACTTTATTTACAATTATATATGTAACAGCTCCTGGCTGGCAAAGCATGACAAGGAGAGTTTCAGAGTTTAAAATGTACCTAGTGTGTATGCGGAAAGGATGTTCTCCAATGCAGGAGATATAGTAACGGCCCAGAGGAGCACTTTAACATCTGAGCATGTTGACCAACTCCTTTTTCTGAACAAAAATGCCAATATTCCCAAATGATTTAACATTTTGGGTCATGACCTTGCAGCCAACTGGACTGGACTCTAGTAGTACACATTTGTTTATTTTTCTCAATTTGATTGAAGCTCTAGGTTACTCTTATTTATATGATTATTCTCAGATTTATGTTACTCAATTATGTCTGCTTGATGTTACTGTATTGTATTTAAATAATTGTAAGTTATGTGCTGGGAGCTCAGTGTTCATGTGAGAGGTCTCCTATTTAGAAAATAATTACAAAGGTCCTGTGTCCTGAATGTTCACGGACAAAGTTTTTGCACTACCCTTTCTTAGTTTTTGCACTTCAGTTAGAAGACAATGTTGTTCACAGAATTAAATGTGACATTTGAAGTGAGTAGAGCAGTCTTATTTTCCTCACTCGACATGAATCGCAATATATCGCAGAATCGAATCACAATACTTGCAGTATCGCAATACTATTGAATTGGGCCCAAATATCGCAATACTATTGAATCGTCACATTTTTGCCAATTCCCACCCCTAGTATAAATGATAAAACATTAAGTCATCTGTACTACTCATTACGTCTAATATTTGCAGACAAACAAACCTCTTGGTCCCCTCTCTCTGGTCTTCTCACGTACAGCTACACGCTCTCGTTCCTCCAGCTCCCTGCGGAAGTCACGGGCACGCACCTCCTCGACATTATCCTGAGTAGGTTGCCTGAGGATGGGAGAGCATTGAGGGGAAAAAAAGGAATTTAGGATCCAGCACACATCCACCGAGCTGGTATTGGAATCTGTCCTGAGTGATCTAATCGCAAGAGCTTAGTGCTACAAAAAGAAACAAGTCTTGAGATCTGATCACACTCAGAGGTGGTTTGGGACAAAAGCCGCCTGGAACAGGGCCATAGAAGATGCATTGGGAACAGTTCAGACAGCATCTTCACTGGATGGATGTGAATGAATACCTGGCTGAACAGGAGCCGAGCCAGTCACACACAGATAACCCAAAACACTATTCTCTTTGGATCTGCTGACCTGTATTTGATCTTGGTGTGACCTGGAAGATCTCGGCTGGAGTACTGCTTGGACAGAGCGCTCAGGTCGCCTTCTCCTTTACCTCGACCTCCTCTCGCCGGCTCAAACGTCGGTCTCGCAGCTGTTGTCATCTTGGACGGCTCTGCTGTGGAAAACACATGGAAACAGAACGAACATAAACTAACACGCCAAGATTTGAAGGATTTCCCATCGGGATGATGACAGAGTTAGAAGCAGGCAACTCCTGAAAAAAAGTGGGACTGCAACACAACGACAATTTAACATTTTTTTAAGCTGATTTCTCAATTATTCAGCTTTGGATTTCTGGTCTGTTGATGAGACAGATTCAAAATCACTAATTTTGCAGCCGCAGCATTTGCTATTAATATCTAACGTGTTTAGTTTTCATACAATAAACAAGCAGAAGAAGCTGCACGACACAAAACAAAGCCTTCTATGTGTGAGCACCTGATGTTTACGTATAAAAAACAACAGGCATTCAACTGCTATGTTGTATTTGTGAGACATAAAACACGTATTATTAAACATATGACGCTGATTGTAAGAGAACAACAAAGCACGAACACAAGTTATCTCGTTAGCCGTTGTTGCTAAAAGATGCTAGCAGGCTAACCAGCTTCAACAGCGCTTCAGATCAGGAAAACAGAGCTTGTTCACGTCTCCAGCAGTTTGTACACAGTCAACACTGATTGTTTCAGAAAGTTACAACGAAGAGATCAAAGCCAAACTCAAGATAAATGTAATAAGAGATAAACAGAGGAATCAGACTTACGATGCTTCCACCACACGACAAACCGGAAGTCCCGATACAACGTTTCATTTGTACGTCACGTCCGGTTGAAAAGGTGCGTTCTAATGCACATGGAACCGAGAAAAAAACCGATTTTTAAGATATGACTCTAATAATACTATAAATAATAATAGTTAATTCGTCTGTGATCAGGATACAAATGAACCAGTTTGCAAAGCTTTCCCTTTGTGAGAACAAGGACACAATAACGTGCAGGGATGTTGTGAGGGAGATCACAGGCATATCAAAGGTAAAGATAAACAATATTCCAACCCTCCACCACGTGATGCATGCCTTCTGTCTGAGGAGGTGCTTTCATCACCTGCTTGTTTGCCTGTCATCTTTCAGCACAGGGATTAAAGAGAAGTAATGTTGTCATTGTTGCGTTAGTTGAACATACTGTACTCAGACTGTACTGTTCTCTGTACATTGTGTCTTACAAGGTCGTTATTTAGAAGATCTGTAAGTCACAAGACTTAGTTTGGGTGCATTTCAAACTGCATAGTTACCATTGATCTGCAGACGTATATGTGAACAATGTTGTGAGGATAAAAAAGACCAGGGTCAAAGTAAAAGTCATTTACACAGATTTAGATTAAATCGATCCAATGTATCAAATTTTCAGGCGGTTGTAAATATCCCTACATTAAGTCTCATTATATCAAATATTCATGACCAGTTTTCAAATCTATCATGGGAATCAATGACAGCGGAGACAGCCACAGGAAAACAAGATTGCACAGCTGTCTGTATCTTTATACTGTGGGAAACACAGCAAACATAAATCATTATAAAATACAAGAAAAATACAAAATCAAAAAAAGTTGAATGTTAATAAGAACATATCTTCCACACTGTGTTTCGGTTACGAAGTCCCGAGTTCAGATTTGATCAAATCCGGTAGAATTATTAATATTAGTATTACAACTCAAATTTTAATCACTTTGGCACATTAATGTGCACTAATTGTATTTTAATGATTTATGTTACATCAACAACTTTGACTGTGTAATACATAACTTCTGTCTGTACTGTGTGTGATTTATTGTTTTTTAAAGATCTCTTGTTTCAAAACCATGCTGTTGTAATGCAAAGAATTGTTATTGAAAACGTTTGCTCAGGTAGACCAAGGCAGAAACTGGGGGGGGGGGGGGGGGGGTGGGTACTGCTGGATTCCACACAACTTTTAAATATCCAGCGCCTCAAAGGCCCTACTTCCTAAAAGTAAAAGAGGGCAAAACTGCGTAAAACACGGCAAAGTGAAAAACAATATAAAATTCCTGCAAATAGATGCATTTAGATGTGATTGTGGTTCCCTGCTTAATGTATGGTTACCTCTTTGTATGATGTGATTTGATGTTTGTGTGTGTATGTGTCTGTGTGCGTGAGTATTATATTTAAACAGTCAGTTCACACAAATCAGTAAAAAAGTATGATTTCTCACTTGTATCATGCAGAGTCTGGCTTTCTCTCACCTGAAATTGAAATTACATTTAATCCGTGGTAATGTTTCTGTAACGGCCCCCCCGCTTCTCCACACAAACGCTAGGTCTCTTGAACTGATGTACACGGCTCTTTATTCTCACATCTGGTTTGCCGTAGTGACACCGTAAAACTGTAATGACAGTTACAAGTTACAAAGATTTTAATCATTAAAACCAAACACGAACGTTAAAATACAATGAACAAACAAATCGCCACGTGAGACATCTGACTCGTTAACGTGACAGCGACTCCCTTCCGCACTACCCGCAGCAAAGTAAATGGGACCAGCTTCCTTACCTCGTTCCGCTTGGCGAGGGGTGTTAAGCTAAAGTTGTTTGGATGTTTCTTTCGGTCCGAGAAATGCCGCAAAGCTGGCGTCCGGTTTGGTTTCCTATCTGTGCCGGGCTGACGGCAGGGATTTTATTGCACTGGGGCGGAAACGAGGGATCAGGTGTGTCGAATAAAACCGTCCGCTCCTTTGCTGCAGGTAACTATGCGAGGGGAGTCGCTACGTATAAAAGACAACGAAAATAACCCAAACCGTAGTTGAACATAAGAACAATATATAGCCCAACCCTAAAATCAAAGAATAAAACAGTCTGCATAAACTGGCCGGTTTTGCTGACAGTTACACTCCCACCAAATCCTGATATAAACATTTTAACCGACTGTGCTATACAGGATTTCTAGAGCATTTAATGGCCCTTTCAGCTAAATATCTAGGAGTGTTATGTCCTTTTAACTACTCCTCATGCAGGCAAGTGGGATGCCTACGACCACAGGTATTACATGTATGTCGCCCTCTACAGTCTTTATTGATGTGTCCCTTCCTTAGGCAACCAAAACAGAGGCGGTTTTCGTGGATGAATGCCCTTTTATCTTCCAAAGATTTCGCAGCGAAAGAAGGGCACCTGACGATGACATGCGTTTCATCTTGGCAGAGCACACATGGGGGTCTTCCCCTATAATTGGCCGTTTCAGGTGCATCTCGGGTGGCGTACTTTAATTGGGCAGTTGAATTGAGGGATCTGGCTTCCTTCTCGACTGTGGGATTAAAGTTCATCCAATGTGGGGACGTGATAGGGTTGCAAGATATCCGGGCCTCTTTGTTCAGGAACGCTGTGAAACTTTTGAAATCAGGGTAATCCCCCGCTTTATACAGGTTATCGTCGACGATTCGGCCCCACTTTTGTACAATCCAATCAGGTAGTTTTTGAAGTAGCTTGTGGTTTTCTTCGCAATCATTCAAGATGGTCAAACCTTTAACGTGTGGGATTGCCTCTGCGCAGCCTTGGAGAAAGTCTGTAAAATCTCTCAGTGCTAACGGATCAGTCGCACTGATTTTGGGCCATCTGGCGAGCTTGTCTCTGAAGGCCTTTTGAACAAGGAATGGGTTTCCGTATCTCTCATGTAGGACTTTCCAGGCACCTGTATATGCGTCCTCAGAGTTCCTATAGAAGAACCCTTCCACTGCTCTGCGGGCTTCTCCGACGAGGTAGATCTTTAGATAATACATCTTCTCGCTTGGTGAGAGAGGTTTCTGATCGATAAGGGTTGTAAAAGACATCTTCCAATCAGTGAACTTCAAAGGATCGCCATTAAACGTTTCTGGCTCCGGTACAGGCAAGCGATTTATGCTTAGTGCGCTTGCTATTGCTTGGGCCAGAGAGACTGTATCTTCAGATGTTGTTGCTCGCAAAGGTGCTAGTCGAGGTTGAGATGGTGAACCATTTGAATTTAGCCGAGCTTCATATCTGGTCTCCTGGTGAGCAGCGACTGATTCATGGTTCATCCCATCTTGGCGGACATCTTCGAAACTGTTATATGCTCTTACTCTAGCAGCTGCTACCTGGACTTCCTTCTCTGCCTTAAGCTGCTGCAGGTTCCTCCTTTCCTCTTCTAGCTTTGATTGTCTCTCTGTCCTTTTCCGCTCCAATTCGGTCAACATGGCCGCCTCTTCAAGTTTCCATTCATCTTCCAGTCTTCTGAGCTTGGATTCCTGGGATAGAATGTCTTTTGTTGCCTTTACCTCCGCTTGCTTGGCTGCGAGCTCTGCTTCTGCGTCTTGTCGTTTACTAGAGCTTGTTGAAATTGCATTTGATTGGTCTGAGTTCCGTGATGTTTCTGAAAATGCGGTTTCAGTATTTGTAAGTCCAAATATGGAGCCATGATCTTCCTTACTCAGCACTATTCTCACTCTCTCCTTCTCGACTCGTTCATTATAGTTGCCATCGATGATGTCTCTGCGTTTACTCACAAGAGCAAGAATTTCTTCAGTCAGAGCAGAGCAGGTGTCCATTTTACCAACGATATCTGGGGTGGTGGTTTGGCTGCATACAAGTGCCTCATAATGATGGCTCACCACATCATGGTTTGTGCAAATTTTTCGTTGGATTTTATCGAGGTCATCTGGAGAGCAGTAGTTTTTCATTTCAGTCCGAACTTCTCTCGCTGACAATTTCCAGGACTCATAGGCCGAATAGAAAGTATTTTTATGCAGCTCTCGGATGTTCTCAGGAATTATTCTTTGCCGCGAGCCTGGTCTGTCTTGATGCATGGGAACTGATTTACTTGTTGCTGCTGCTTTAAGTGACATTTTATTTTACTTGCGTTGTTAATTTGACCTTCGGACCTTAATCTTTAGGTGTGATATGCAGTGTGCCTGAATAGAACCTCTGCAAGTAGTCGCTTTAATTTAGTAACTGCTATTTCTTATACCAGACATTTGCAAAACAGTTGAATACTCAGAGTTTTAGCACAAAAACAGATGCAACCTAAATATCCTAAGTAAGATGGGCACAAACAAAAGAGGATGCGCTGTAAGTATGCTTAGAAAATTATACTAGGCAATTTAAACAGTGTTTACGCTCCTCATAGACAACAATAAATAATGTTAATTGCAACATGACACACACAATTACCATTGGTCGTTAAAATCATCATCATTATTTAGTGATCAGTTTTGACTTCAAGAAAGCAGGAAAGTTCACAACATTTTTGTATTTACATATGTAAATGCTTCATTAAATTTGCATATATTCTCTCGTGCGTGCGCCTTTGATGCGTTGTCCGGTCTTGTCTGACGGTCGATTTGTAAGTTTTGTGTCTTCGGGTGACGACACGAGTCAGGAAGACGTTTCGTTGTAGCCTCGAGTTTTACTGTAACGGCCCCCCCGCTTCTCCACACAAACGCTGAGTCTCTTGAACTGATGTACACGGCTCTTTATTCTCACATCTGGTTTGCCGTAGTGACACCGTAAAACTGTAATGACAGTTACAAGTTACAAAGATTTTAATCATTAAAACCAAACACGAACGTTAAAATACAATGAACAAACAAATCGCCACGTGAGACATCTGACTCGTTAACGTGACAGCGACTCCCTTCCGCACTACCCGCAGCAAAGTAAATGGGACCAGCTTCCTTACCTCGTTCCGCTTGGCGAGGGGTGTTAAGCTAAAGTTGTTTGGATGTTTCTTTCGGTCCGAGAAATGCCGCAAAGCTGGCGTCCGGTTTGGTTTCCTATCTGTGCCGGGCTGACGGCAGGGATTTTATTGCACTGGGGCGGAAACGAGGGATCAGGTGTGTCGAATAAAACCGTCCGCTCCTTTGCTGCAGGTAACTATGCGAGGGGAGTCGCTACGTATAAAAGACAACGAAAATAACCCAAACCGTAGTTGAACATAAGAACAATATATAGCCCAACCCTAAAATAAAAGAATAAAACAGTCTGCATAAACTGGCCGGTTTTGCTGACAGTTACAGTTTCTTCGTAGAGATTAATTTCCCTGATAATAAGGGATCCACATCTAGAACTGTGAATATTTGAGTTTATTCAATATTACCTAACATTAAAGGTTTGGTTTAAATGGTTCATGTGTGCGTTTTTTCTAGTTTTGCTTTGGTCGGATGCATCTCAATGTAAAGAACGTTGACATGTTGTGATAAGGCCATAGATTGAATTCCAAGTAGTTGAAGATCCGGTCTTTCTTGATTCCTAAAGGAACGGCGTCTTTCTGAAGGAATGTTCTTTGGAGTTCAATGAAACAAGATGGAAATGTTTCTAATGAAATGCGTCAAAATGATGAGCTGCAGGGTTTCAGTGTAGATAGAAGGTGGAGTGTGCAGATCTCAAGTCAGTGGAATAAAAAAAGAATACCGGTAAATACTAACTTGAATCATGGGTTTGAGTTGTGCAGCTGTTACACATCAGAAAAGCAGAAAGGGCAAGAATGCTTAGAATATTTATCTGTCTTTCATTTGGTTGTCACGAAACAACTGCTGTGAGAAGATTCCTGTCAAACAGCTATGGAATGCGTCAGTTCACAAACATGTAGCATGAACTATATGTTAAATGGCCCCTGTCAATCCATACCACCCGCCCACATGACCAGCCTGCATGGCAGCATCTCAGACTGGATGGTGCGGCAGGACGGGTGGAATCTAACATGACAGGGGGAGGGGGCTCGGGTTGAACTGTCTCGTACCTGCGATCCAGAGATCAGAGCCGGCCTGACACTGATGACTTAACAGGTGAGAACAGCAATATGGTGCATGAGTGGACTTGACTTTGTTTCTGATTTCATTGACTCTGCAGGGCAAGGGCTCCTTACAGAGTCAGAATGGCTTTAATTTTCTATGCATAATGAATTTGACCTGGTTAATTGTCGCTGGCTCGTCTCCAGAGAGATTCATCAGAAGTGATTAAAGCACTAAGAGCAGGGTGAGATGTTAAGAGGGGCTCAGGGAGAGTAAAGATGCACAGTGTAACAGGATGTGATGCTGTAAACACAAGGAGGATTCACAACATTTAGAGTGAAGGGAACATGCAATCATTGTTTTCAACTAGGTGATATTTTTCTACAGTTTTAATTTAATGTAAAAAGTGGTAAACACTGGGCTCACACTGAAACTTTGCACCGAGGAGCTGTTGACAAATGTTTTTTATATGTTTTTAATGAGTTCTTTGCGTGCAGAATGCAGTTTTCCTGGTTTTGTATGAGATGTGTGGTCACTGTATAACTCACTGGTGAAACTATGTAGAAAGAAACTATGCAAATATAACATCTCTGCATTCATCAACTACTGTTCTTTTTGCATTCATGTTTAAAAAACAGCTATGAGAACTTAATCTTGACCATATTCCAACAGGTTGAACATCTGAGAAAATATTAGCATCATGACGCAATGTAAGTTCCACTCAAATTCAATATTTCTTCCTTTTTTGTGAGCATCATTAGTGTGCACAGATATCCTGACGTGTGAGGATGTGTTGCAGACGTTGACAGAAACGAGGTGTTAAAAACCACCAAGTGGCGAACATCGCTGAAGAATGATGGCAGCTGGATCCAAAGCTCCGGACAGGAAAAAGAAGAGCAAGATGAAGCAGAGTAAACTTTTAAACAGATATTAAAGCCTTTGTGTTTTTTCTCATGTGCTCTGGTGCAGTTTGGCATCGCTTCTATTGCATCCTAAGAAAACTAGGATCCTGTAGTAGTTTTAGCTTTAGATAGATTACTTTATTCATCCCTGAAGGAAAATTCTACACTATGAACACAGATTTTTTGCTTAATTTGTATTTTAAATAAATGGTGCAACAACTACTTCTGTCTTGCAGGACGCACCTCGGTGACGAGACCACACCCGCTCAAGTCAAGCAGAAGTCATACGTCCTCTCCACGGCCAAGATATTTGAGTGAGTGCTGCAGTATAAATATTCAGATGGGAACGTTATTGGTACTCTAGACTTATTAAAAAAGTATAAAAATGTAGATGAACAAATGGGTTTCTCAGAAAAAGTTCACAAAGAATGAGGGAAGAAGTTATCAAGCTCCTTCAGATACCACAGGTATAAAAGCAGCGGAAAGACATAAGTGGCGATGATTGATTTTAGCATCTGAGAAAAATCTGTTGAGAGATGAATGGACAACAAGAGTCTCTTCATAATATAGGACAAAGGTATAAAATTTGATTAAATCATTTTCAGTAAATTTAGTGATTTAATTAACAATTTAGCAGATTTTATGGTTTTGAGTAATATTTAAATGTCATACACCAGTGTGACACATCTTTGTATATGAGAAACATTGTAGTGGCAGTTCTACAAGTCAAATCAAACTGTCCTTAGACTTGCTGCTTTCAGCTGATAACTGAAAAAAATGTTAAAGCTTCGTGCACAAATCACCATCTGTGACATTAACATACTGCACATTAATATTAACTGAACTCTGGAGCAGCTTCGCAGCATTGATAAAGAACAACAGTGTACAGCAGGCCGACCTGTGCTGCAGCAGGTTGATGAAGCATTGTTGGTTTTACGATACAGACCTCAGGCACAGTGGCGCCCTGTTGCTTTTAAAGGTTTCCTTCCTTAAATTTCCTTTTAGTTTCTGTAAAATTTAACAATCACAAATAAACAAAGCTGTATTCAGTATCATTTAAATAGATTCTATAAATGTTCTGAAACATTCAGACTGTTTATACAGTAATTATTATTAATAATACATATAGTTAAGTTCCCTGTGGAATGACCTGGTTTCCTGCATCAAATGTGATGTGATCGTTATGTAACATATAAGTCACAGGTCTACCTGTAGTTCAACACACTAAGGAATGTCACTGAGTGGAGCGTATACCTCCGCCAAGGCTCAACAGTCCCTTGCATTCAATCAAGCTGCACACGATTTAAAAAACTCATAAATATCAGTGCCCTAACATATGCCTGATGTGAAACATCGAGATTCATGAATTATTCCTAGATAAATATGTGTATATATTCAATAACACCCTGCCTTGGAATGTTTAAGAAGCTGAAAAAAAACGACTCCTGGATCCGCCCCGTGATCTGGATCCTCCCAGAAACTTAATGGGTTCTTCTTTGGCTGGTACCCCACCCTTCCACCAGGTTTCAGGGAAATCTGTTCTGCATGTGTTGTGTAATACTGCAAAGAGACAAACAGCAATGAAAACACACTTTCTCTGCTGAGATAACAACACACTGATCTCTACTGATCATTCTGCTTTGGAGTCATTTTAGCTGGATGCACAATTCTAGGGAAAGTAGCCACAGAACTAACATATCTTCGACTAAATACCATCTTTGAGATGATTCTGTCAACCTATCCAGCATTATGCAAATCAACAAATCCTGATTGCAATTATTTTAAGATCTCTTTCCTGCAAGTGAAAGAGAGCCAACCAACTAAATGTTTGAATGCTGAGATTAAATTAGTCAGATTAACTCTTACACACACCTCAGATCCAGTTTCATTGATCAGACTCTCCTGGTTTAAGAACTCCTGTTAACTGCTGTTGATGTCATCAGCCGAGGGGTTCACATTCTTTTTCCTTCCTACACTGAGAATGTTAGATGGTTTAAATCATGACAAGAACAATATAAGAATTTGTGTGTCAAGACTTAAAAACAGATTTGTACTGATCACCAGACTACACATGTGTACAGAAATGCAGGTGATCCTAAAGTGGTTTACTGACTTGTTCCATGTCCCTGTATTGTTTATAGTTGAACCTATTGCATTGATATTACATCACATTCCTTTAGCACGTACATGACACATAAATGTACAACTACAACCCACACTTGAGTGAATTATTGAGGGGTGTGTACGCATATACCTTAGTAGTCAGACACCCCTCCGCAAAATAATTAAAAGGTTTAGTTTCCTCAATAATTCTTAGGTATTTTAGACACCATATTCATTTATAACTGTCAAATGGACCTAACAGATTTAGAACTGTCCATCAAAAGAATAAAAGATTCACAACTGAAGTGAGTCCACAGTTTCAAAGGCGTGTTATCATTTCTCTTCTCAGTGTGAGTGTGAAAAAAAAACATGATTACCCCTCTGTCAGTGAGTTTCACAACAGGCTTGAACAATGTGAAGAAGCAAACACTGAGTAACTTATATTTTGCAAAAGAAATCTTGCCAGATCTCCCTGTGCCTGACTTGTTTCATCAAGATCAATTAGACATATTCTGGGAAAACATTGAAATGTCCTTTCTCGCATTGTCAAAGAAATATTTGTTAAAATTAATAATAATTCCTGCATCTACAACAAAATTGAATTGGTTTTTCCCTGACCCATACAAAATCCTTCCACCACGTTTTTGTGGAAATCCATTCAGTTCTCTGGGTAATTTGCTTAAAAACAAAACCAACCTACTAAAAAACAGAAACATAACGTCCTTGGCAGAGGTAAATAGTGAATAGTCACAAAGAGGAAACAGATTTTCATGCAGCAGAAACTTAGCCTGTAGTTTTCTTTATTTTTGGATTTGAAAATGTTTTGTCTCCTTTAGTGTCATCCAGAGACCCACAAGCTGTGAACCACCGTTGAGCAGCATTCCAACATAATCACTAAACCTGAACACAACGTTGAAAATATCCACTCACTCCGTTCTTCTCTGCGAGCTGACAAACGCAGCGCTCTGCAGGAAGCCTCCTTCCTCAGAGTTACTAATTGGCCAATTGACAGTCATGAGTAGTAATGAGCTACAACGAGGGTCCGGCTGCTGTGAGCTCTCCTCCAGTGTGCACCCCCTGTGCTGATGTGGCAAAGGAAGGGTCAGCTGCTTGGCCCGTGCCGTGCGATGGCATTAAATGTCCCTCAGTGACAACAAAGTGGTTCAGCGGGTAGATACCACATTTGCTAAAGCCTTCCTTGACAATCCTGGCGCCTTCCTCTTCCTTCGCCAGCTGATACGTCCCTTTGAATACGCCTGAGAACTCCTTCTTGCTTATTGCAAAGTGAGTGTCGGTGGCGCAGCCTTCCCCTAGGAGCGCTGCGAAACGCTGCCTCAGCAGCACAAAGAGTCCTGCGTTGAGCGGCTGCAGGATGTGAGAGCAGTGAGACGGAAGGCACAGCAGGACCACGTCCTCCTTGCGGGCGGCCTCCACCACCTCAAGGTTCACCGGTGACTTGTGGCCGTCGAAAATCAGCAGCAGGGGACGCTGCTTTGGTGCGTGCAGTAGAAAATGTTTGAGGAACCACTTCTTAAAGAGGTCCGAGTTCATACACCCTGAGCCGGACCACCCGTAGAGGGCGTTTGGGGGCCCTTGTGTCTTGTAACACACTCCCCCTGGATAGGCCTTTGAGTAGACAATAAACGGGGGAATGTCCTCGCCGGCAGCGCTAAAGCAAGCCAGGACGGAGATGTGGTCCCTCAGACCCAGCACTGGCCTGCAGCCTAAACTGGCCGGCTTGGGGACGAGCACCCTCTTCCTGCCCAGTTGAAAGCCAGTCTCGCTGCAGTTGAAGATTTGGTGAGGCTTGTCTCCGAGGCCATGAGCGTCTATGACGGTGCTCAGCAAATGGAAAAACTGATCCACTGCTTCCTTCCTCACACACACTGTCCTCCCACGGACAACATTGTCCGCTGGCTGAATGGCGATGTTCCTCTCCTGCCGTTTCCTAAAATTGAGCCACCAGGTCTGGCCCAGTTTGGAGAACGCCACCCTCCGATGCTGCCGCTTGTAAATGGACGAGGCGAAGGACACCAGCTGCTGCTTGGTGAGTGGGAATCCATGCTTGGACATGTGCAAGGAGAACTCCACCAGCAGCTCCTCGTCAGCAGACGTGATGAGCTGAGCCGGCCCGCTGCGGCTCCCCGGTGTCACCCGTCCACTGACTCTGTCCCCCAGGGAGGATTTGGGGACCCCGAACTCCTTGGCAGCCTGCCTCACCGTGCACCTCCCGGACTTCACCTCGATCAGTGCACGCTCCATGGCCTCCTCCGTCCATTTCTTCTTCTTCCTCCCAATTTTGTCAAGATGGTTTCTTGATGGCATTTCTTCTAGAAGGGCGCAGGAAACAGTTAAACCAACATGCTAGCAACAATTAAGTCTAGACATGCATTACTAAAGTAAAAAGACATAAACAATAGCAAACTTTTCACATGACTTAATTCAACAGATTCTTACACTTTTGACTTTATCTGGCCCCTTTCCTGACCGACAGGATATCTGGCAATGGTGGGTTGCATTGGGCTGAAGTTGGCATCTGAATTTCTAGTTCAAAAAGAGGTAAAATAAAACTTAAATGGAAATATTAACCTCCATCAAGGAAATTATGCTTTTGTCTCACAGTTAGCAGGATTATGCAAAAACTACTGGACGCCACATTGCCACACAACTTGGTGGAAGGATGCGGTCTGGGTCAGGAAATAACAGATCCAGGATTTAGTTTTTCTCACATTGTCGTTGATGGCTGAGAGAATAACTTCAGATCGGGCATGTTTGAATCCAGATCTAGTGAGTTTAATGTAGTTTCATAAGGAGACCGTTCACAAAAACGCCTGTAGAAAAACTTTTATGAAGACGGAGAAGAACACACAGAAACGTGTCTGTTTGACAAGTGAGACTAGTGTCCAATTAAATGAACAGGGTAAGGGGAATTTAATATTATTCGTCAAAGTTACATTTCATTCATTCAGGGAAAATATATATGGGTCAAGATGCAAGATACCTGCAACACAGGGACTGTTTCAGATGCAACTCAGAGCTGTTTTGTTTGAATGATCCACATTAAGATTGTTCAGCTTGACTTGATCTTCTGATTCAGATCGTTGCCTGGATGTAGAAAACCATTCAAACGTTTCCTTGTTGTCTGAATATATTAATAGTTTTCATTTTGAAACAGGGCTTTCTAATTTACTGAAACTCGTGAAGCTAATTGAACTCAAGGATCTAAAAGGAGGCTCCTGATGATTTCGCTGTACAACTACACAGTTGGTGTATTTATTCCACACAAGGCTGAGCGGGACTTACTTGTTCTTGGGGAGTCGTCCTGCTAACTTTTCATGGGGAAAAGAAAACAAGTGGTCCAGTGTTGGTTGTTGTCACACCGAGCTGCTGCTGTTCAGAAACATGAATGTAAAGACTGTAGGTTTTTAAATGAACTTAAGCGTAAACACATGAACTACAGTGTGTCGTGTATTGTGTAGCCGCTGCTTCGTGTCTTTAACAAACTGGAAACACGCGGTGACACTTTACTTTGACCATGTTTTGCTGCCGGACTGGAAGACAGGATACAGCGGAACACTGCCGGAAGTGTAGAGACGCAGTCTTCAGAATAAAAGCACCTTTTTTCCTGTTACCAAAATAAGTGTCAAGCTCACATCAACAACTATATTACATATTTTTTTGATAAACGGATAATGATTTTTTTCTTTCTTACTTTCTTACTTTCTTACTTTCTTACTTTCTTTCTTTCTTTCTTTCTTTCTTTCTTTCTTTCTTTCTTTCTTTCTTTCTTTCCTTCTTCCATCCTTCCTCTCTTCCTTTCTTCCTCACTCCCCCCCACCCTTCACTCCTTCCTTTCTTTCCATGCCGTCTCCGTTATAAAGTTTTTGGATGATTTCCTTCTTTCTTGCTTTCTTTCTTTCTTCCTCTTTCTTTCTTCCTCTTTCTTTCTTCCTCTTTCTTTCTTTCTTTCTTTCTTTCTTTCTTTCTTTCTTTCTTTCTTTCTTTCTTTCTTTCTTTCTTTCTTTCTTTCTTCACTCCTTCCTTTCTTTCCGTGCAGTCTCCGTTATAAAGTTTTTGGATGAGCGGCTGTCAAGACATAAAAAAAGAACACCGTCCGCTCCAATTTATTTATGAGAACTATGGGCAGTAAAATTGTTGTATTATTTATCCTTGTACTTCAGATTCACATTTTTATCTTAGTACGACCTCATTCTTGTGTCCTTGGCGATAGCTACATCAGCATCAGATTTGTGGAAGTACACTTCAATACATATAAATTGACCAGTGTGCAGCTGCTTCATCTTGAATTTGTAGTCAATACTAAATAATAAATAAATCTTGTTCATAATCCAAAGCTGGTGCATATCAACACATGCACACATCCTGTATGGACCCACATTAGGCTGAGTTATAAAACTGAGGAACATTGTAATTATTACACCCATTACTTCCCAATAAGTTCAGTTCATGTGAATATATACGATAAGCCATTTTTGGGGGGAGTTATAAGTTATCTTTTGTTGTATATACTGTATTATTGTCTATACTGTATTTTTTTTTACATATTCTTGTTATTTGTATTTCTATTAATTTTAATTATCTTGATAGCACATCCAGTAGCAGATGTTGTTGTTTACTAGTAGTACTTCAGCAGATGAGAAGCACAAACTGGGACTCTGAGTCAACTCATGCGGAACTGGATCACATTCCTTGTTCCTCACGTCAGTGCAAAGTGTTTGGTGTTACATCACTTTATACTGCACTTCAGAAGAAAGTCTTACATCATTTTCGTTGCCATTTAAGACTCTATTTTTTAGTTTTGTGTCATCAATCAAAGTAACTGGTGTTTTTTTTATTTTCAACGGCTTTTATAGTGGGAACATAAAGTTTGTGCTTATCTCGTAGACAGTCTATTTAAATTTAATATTTTTGGATGAAGCTCTCACTTATATAAAACTATAAACAGTGTCAAATAATCTGAATCTGTGAAAGTTACTTGTACTAGTAATATTGTAAGTTTACTGTATGCCATGCATAAATCAAGATCCATCATTAAAGTTGAAACGTCTCCTAATGTGCAAGTATAAGAAACGCTACGTTAATTAAAAAAGTGGTGATGGTGTTTGCTCATGTGGAATTCATTAGCAAGATGTAATTTACCACTGTTCTGTATTTGTTATAAGGTTAAAAATACCAAGGTTCTTTTCAAGGAATGTTTATTATTCTTACCCTGCAGATCAGTGGAGGATCCTGTGAGTCCTCCTCCCAAACCGACAACTGAAGGGTATGTATTGTAGGTGCTGAATCTTAATTAAAAATAAAGAGTGCAAAATATGAGAAACTACACACCGCTCCGCTCTAAACCCACTTGTTTCAAGGTTTCATTATTAATCTCTCTTAAGCCTGAACTTTTTAACCAAATATCAAATGCTAATTCAAGATTTATTTGTGTTATGAGTTTATTGTTTCTTCTTCTCTTTTGCTGCAGTGATTCAGCTACTGAATCACAATCACTAATGGCAAACGATGAAGTGGTTCTTCCCCAAGAAGATGCTCAGCCTGGGGGGTCAACAGAGGAGACCACAGACGACACAAAGTGAGTATATGATACAAGTATGAAGTTTAAAGATGCTGAGCATGTTAAGTTTTTTTGTCTTTTTAATATATAAAAGTAGTAAGGAGCTTCTTCTCTGTTACAGGCCCCAAGAACCCACAGAAGAACACATCCAAAATGATGAAGCACAACCAGACAGCACCGTCGCAAACACAGCTGAAGAAAACAAGGAAGGAGCTGCTGATGCACCAGTCCACCAATCAAATGAAGGAGACATAGAGAGCACCGCTGAAGTCTCTGCAGATATTCATGTCCAAAATGAAGCACTGACATTTTCTTCAACAGGGGAGAAGAAAGAAACTGCCGAAGTCCCTGCTGATGCTATCCAGGTCAAACCTCAAGAGGAACCTTCAGTCGAAACTGAGCAAGCAAATATTACACACTTAGAGGTCGCAACGGTAGAATCCACTGAACAAGCTGCAGAGATTCCTCAGGACGATGCTGGAGAGGTTTTTCAGGCTGTAGCTGCGGTTGTGGTGGAGTCTTCACATGATACGAGTGACGGGATTCATGCAACACCAGAAGAAGAGGCTCCTCTGCAAAACAGTGTGGAACCAATCCCAGATTTATTGTTCGACTCTCTAGCCGATTCATTAAATCTCAATCCTGTATCAGAATCGCTGAATCAGTCTGCTGCCAACACCAAGGTCGAGTCTGAAGAGTCTAACGTTGAAGCTGCAGCTCCAGCAGAAGCAGGTTTAAAGACCAGAGCTGAAGAGGTGCCCGAGGGTGAAGTCCAGCCTGTTGACGACACCGCACCTGAGGAAGCAGCAGATCCTGTGCAGGTGGAGTTGGACATCACTGACGCTGTTGAACCTGTAGCTGCCTCAGAGGGTGGAGCGGTTCAGAGTGTGTTACCTGACGGAGGCATTGAACTGACTGATGCATTGGATGTGGAGCCGCCCACAACTGAAGCTGCTCCTGAACCTGTGGACGTTCCTGAACAGTCCCGCTCAGAGAAGGCAGAACCGAAACCGTGAGTGAACGTCACAGTCATTCTGGTTTACTAATACAATTTTCCCGTGTTTTTACCTGAACTATGAAACGCATCTCATGGATTGCTCATTTTTTTATAGCACTGATTTGTTTCAAAAGTCCAGAGAGGAGCAACAATCCCAGTACACTCTGAAAGTGACCAGGTAACATCTCACTTTAAAGACCATGCCGTTATGGAATTTCAAAATTAGCTCTTAAAGTCACTTTTATGGTACAAACCCCAATGTTTGTAGACAGATTTAAAGTGAGGGTCATTTGTGTTTCTCACTTTCTCTCTATTTCAGTGATGGCAAAGCTATTTGTTCGTTCTGTGACGGAATTATTGATGGAATGATCAAGCTCACATTCAGCGAACCTCTGCTGACCTGCCATGCTGAGTGTCTAAAGGTGTGGTGATAAATATATACTGGCTGTGTGTGTGTGTGTGTGTGTTGACAAACATGTTCTTGTTATGGTAAGACGTTGCTCTTGACCATCTTTTGAAGTGTGTGTGTGTGCCCACGTGTGTGTATGTGTGTATGTACTGACCTGCTTTTGTCATTGAATGATGTTTCTTTTGACCATCTTTTGCTGTGTGTGTATCTGTGTGTGTGTTTGTGTGTGTGTGTTTGTGTGTATTTACTGACATGCTCTTCTCATTGCATCATGTTGACGTTTACCATCTCTTGTTGCAGTGTGGTGTGTGTGCTGAGGGCCTTGGAGAGTTGCTGAGGCCCATGTTTCTGCGTGACCAGTTGATCCAGTGTGATGGCTGCTTCTTCTCGAGACGTGAAGCCTGACTGCTGTCAGAGGACTCAAAGTATACTGTGATCAATGGGCTGAGAACCTCATCTCTGTTTCCTTTACGTGCTTAAAATTTATACCAATTTTCTCAGTTAAATCTTTTAAGGACATTCTGTCAGGATTTGGAAATCTGCAAAAAGCTTCGGCAACTTATTATTTCTTACAACTGCCAAGATCCTTGAATGAAATACTTTGCAGGTAGCATGAATGATTTTGGGTGCAATGTACTTTATATGGTTAAAATAAAATCACTGCTTAAGGATTTAGATTTAAATTGTTTATTCAGCCTTAATTTCAAAATTGAGCACAAACAACACTCAGTAGAAGGGCTACACGTCAAACACTTGGAGGCAAGTTATCGAAGCGTCAACACCTCAGTGGCATAAAAACAGCTTATTTCAAGCAGTAACTGAAAAACCTCCAGGTAATGGATACACATGTGCAACATCACCTCAGCAGTGTTTTTAAACAAAGCAAAAATGCATTAAAATTGCATGTTGTGTAAGTGACAAAAATAGGAAGGTAGGAGAGAATATATGTACATTCAGCTATACTAGCTTTAGTACACACACAATACACAAGGTGGTGATAATGAGGCTGCAGAAAAATCACATTCAGGACCCATGTATGCATCACTAAATACTGGATGGTGTGTTAGGATTTTTCCAGATGAGCTGTCATTACTCTTAATTATTCATAAAACACAATACATCACAATCTGACAACAGCATCTGCACCAGTGAAGCCTCATGAAAAAAGAATAAAGCTGAAAAAGGAAAGTGAACAACAAATCTAAGAGAATCATCTGAGATGAGGATCCGCTGCTGGGGGGTGAATTATCTTCATCTCTCCGTCTGTTGTTCATACAAAACACTGATGTTGTTATCGGACACGCCTAACAGAAATACAAGCAGGGGATTCCAGGTTTTGGAGGTCGCGGTTTCCAACCGGATGAAAGAAAATCTACCGGTGGAAAGGTGTTGACTGTCCATCTCGTAGCCAGGAGATGGGGTTGACTGGTATGAAGATGTCGGGGTTAGCGGACACCTTTTCTGCCCAGAAACCGCAAGACGGCGTAGTTGTAGGTGGCGGCAGCCAGATACACAAACTGTGAGACAATGGTGTGGAGGATGGAAGAATAGACAAAATCAGGTTTGCACATATGTTTTGGGAAAATGTAAAACAGCATGGACAAGCAAACACATGACATTCTATTGCCTCAACTGAAAGGTCGGAAATATTTTTTAGGTATACTTACTGCAAAAGACATATGTACTCAGTGGTCTTTAGCCATACAGGCACTTTTAGTTTGGAGTTGTCGAAATTTCTTGATAAATATCAGATGCCACTACAGTTTTATTTGCGAGACTCACAATACAAACTGAATTTGACAGTCACCTCTATTATTCCAGACAATGGCTTCAGTGTGAATAGTGTTTAAAGGAACTACTTTCCATTTGAGAGTAGTTCTACTAAAACTGTTCACATCAAGGCCTGAGGATCATGAAGGGTGACTGGGACACTTTAGTTTTTTTGAAGAGAGATGCTGAGTCATGCGTCAACACTTTTTAAGCACCATAAATGTCATTTACTTCCATTGTTTTTATGAATGGCAGCCAAAACCTCAGAAAGAGATACTGTGAAATTTGACCAAAACAAAGCTAAACACCATGAAATATCTCTTTTTTATACTTTATATACTTTCTATACAATCATTTGGCTTCATAGAGCATATAGATTTGATTTCATTGCTGGTATAACCTTCTCTCTCTCTCTGTATATATATATATATATATATATATATATATATATATATATATATATATATATATATATATATATATATATATATATAACTAAAATATTAGACCTAACAATTGCTCACCAGTGCTAAGAGAGTGACCCCAGCACCAGCAAATGCAGCAATGTACAAGTCATAGGTGACGTAGAACTGTAAGACATAAGAAACACAGGTCAGACAATTTAACCAATCCCTATTCCATAATATAAAAATACTCATTACATACATTCATAGTTTGATGAATAATAAATGAAATAACTATGATTAATAATTTATAGTTGATTTTTCATTGGCTTCTGTGATTCTTCACACTGGTGTCAAATGAGAAATAAAATGCAGAACTCTGTAAAAGAGATTATTCCTCTACTCACTTCGCTGGTTTTGCAAATGGATGCCAAGGTCATTCCACAAGCTTTGCCTGGCATTGCATTCCAAGGAAGGAGACCTAAAATGAACACATGACGTAAGTGTTGTATCTCTTATACCGGGGCTGAATCACAATGAGTTATGATGCATTTAAGTGCCACATCGCACACAGCACATCAGGGGGGAACAGCAGTAACTAAAGATACAGGCATAGTTATCTTCATTATTTCATAACTGATTCAACAAGCAGTTTTGCATCCGCTCCCTGATGATTAATTCATCGCTCTCAGGGCCCACATTAACATTCTCATCAGGTGGAGCAGCGGTCAGTCATTATCAGAGCAACGCACCATACTGCCTGGCGTCCATGCAAATCCAGCCGTGCTGATTGATGCTGGGGGTTGTCTCAGCCAGGATGTTGATGTTGTGGCAGGTCTGCTCCATGTTGAACAGGAAGAAGACCGGGATGGCGCTGAAGGCGAACACCGCCAGCCAGATGAAGGCCAAGATATACGTCACTATGATGAACTGTTGGGATAAGGGAGTACAGTACACAGGGTCAGAGATATGTGGCGAGGAAAAGCTCAGGTGATAAATGTGCTGTCGTTGAATCCGCTATCAACCATAACTCATGATTCTGTGTGGAAATAACCGAAACAAATAACATTTTATTATGGTTAAGAGCCTAGACCTCATCATTTGAACAATGACCAGTCATCACAGGAGTCTCCCCCCACCCCCCCTCTCTAGATAGCATACAGATGTGGGCCGGTTCAGACAATGATGCAGCACTTCTGGCCTTCTTGTGGTCCGGACAAAATGGATGTTAGCCTGCAGTGTGCCGCAGGTAAAACAGCAAATGTGGTCAAAATATCCCCAAAACAAATATGGGCCTATTTTTGGCAAACATGTGCTGCTCTTGGCAAGGTGTAATCGGAAGTGGCCCACGTGATAGATGGTTGACATGGCCAAAATAGAACAAAACAAATTTGGGCCACCTTTGTCACCTTCAGTTGATAAACTGTATTTCTATGGGTTACTTCTGTCCCACATCTGGCAAACAGAACCTCCTCCTCCTCCTCCTCCTCCTCCTCCTCTTTCTTACCGTCAGACTGAGGCAGCGTCCACAGTGGGTGCTCCTGAATTCACCAAAGGACTGCTTGACAGCGCTCGTGGTGTAGAAGCCCTCAGCCAGCAGCAGGATACCAAAGAGGAAGAAAAAGGATGCCAGGCCATAGATCACAAACTGGAAATATTTGATACTGGAAAAGTCACAGGGGGAAAAACAGTCAGTGAAATGAAACAACTTTTCAGAGGATAAAAACAAAGATTTGAGAGAATTTAATGCAGCGTCACTCACAAGGACGCCATGACCTCATAGTCCTGAGGGTTGCGGGCGAAGTAAGTCTCAACAAGAACTGCGGTCTGGGCCAGCGCTTCGTGCCCGCAGCCACAAAATAATGCCATGCCAGCATAGCACAGCAGGGTGGCCACCAGGGACGGGTAGGGCACTGCCCCAATGCACCGGACACAGCAATCATAACAACCTGAGGGGGCATAATATATCAGCACACAGGCGGCACACACCGCACATATAAGCACACAGCACATCTACGCCACAGTGGGGGAACTCGGTCACCCTGTCGGGTAGCTATGGAAAAGGCCTCGCTCTGTCTGCAAATCCATGAGCATTCACCAAAAAACCCACCAACAGGCAAGAAAGCAACAGAAGTAAAAAAAAAAAATTAGACAGCAGTGTTCAAGCAGCGACTTCCCCAATGAAGCGTCCAAACAAAAGCAGCCGCCACTGACTTCACGACAAGCTCACGCGCTTCTCCTAGTGTAAGCTGCGCTGTGGAAGCAGGTAGCAAATATCCAGAGCGTTAATAAATGCATTGGCAGAAATGGGATAGAGGAAAAGCACCTAAGGCTTTGCAAAGCCAAGGCTGCCTGACCGGAAACATTTGCTGCTTTGGATCTTGTACTCCACAAGAAGAAAGATCCCAGTGCCAACCAGTGATGTACGGTCCTGCCTATGAGGTCTGTACCACTGTAAAATAAGTCTCTCTGCACAATTTCATCCGTATGTGGAAGCTGCTCTGCTCGAAGCAACACCTCACAGCTCGACCCCAACTGACTCTGGTCCTGCCCTCTTGCTCCGGCGGTCACCGGCGTCACCGGGCGTGAGACGGTGGTGAGAGAGAGCGTCTCTTTGTGGCTGCGGATACAACATCCTTTGTCTTTGCTTATGATTAGCGAGGAACAAAGGGCAGCGATGTTAAGCAAACAAAGACCTTAGTGCAACAATACACACACAGTGGTATGAGGTGGCAGAGGGGGGTCACCGGGACCACCACAGCCAGTGACACCACTCAGGCCATCGTCCATCCACAGCTGGCTGAGACTGGTACCATGGCACTCAGCGTCAACGCCAACGGGGGCTGTGTTCAAGTGTTCTAAGAGTGGGCGGACGCATAATGAACGAGAGGGCCAATTTGAATATCTTCACAACAACAACAACCCCACTCAAAATTATGTTGGTGCACTTTGTGAATTCCTTAAGTGCCGTGGGTGACTATCCACAGTGAATCTTTGCAATTTCACCAAAAACTTCAGCTGGAGGGGAATAGAGGCTGTGATTTAAAACAAACTGCCTGTAAAGTATAAATAGTAACAGCAGGAAGACTGCTCCAGTCCCTTCA
Organism: Limanda limanda; assembly: GCF_963576545.1. Taxonomy (NCBI): domain Eukaryota; kingdom Metazoa; phylum Chordata; class Actinopteri; order Pleuronectiformes; family Pleuronectidae; genus Limanda; species Limanda limanda. Next base: position 17,199,772 of record NC_083649.1, read on the forward strand.
AAATGATTGTGCCTGCAGACGCCCACGCTTCAGCTGCAACAGTCACACGATGGTAGAGCGAAACAGGCTCTATTCGAAGTCAGTGCGAAAAGAAAATAGGCATCAGTGCATTTAACAGCAGATGCACGTGAATCCATCCAACATTGCAAAGACGTTAAAAAAAATACGTGAAAGGTAGCGCACAAGTTTTTTTGCAAGTGAGAAACAACTGTTAGCCCAATTTGTTTGACTCCACAGTTCTCAGAGAATTGCTAATTTATACCAGTGACACATGTGGGAGTTTCTGACCTCTTTCACACGAGTGGCCTGGCATGGCCCTTCATGGCATGATGAGCGAAACTGACCATCAATGTTGGCCACTGTCTAGTCTATGTTTACAAGGGGTCAGGGGAGGTGAGCCAGAGTTCTGTATTTGAAAAGTAAATAATACATTTATGCCATAATATATAAATAATAATAAACTATGTTTTATAATAATAACAATGGGGCAATGGGCGAATCAATCACTGTCAGCGATCCATTCAATCAATATTAAATGACACATAATCCATACGGGGATATTGAAAAATTGTATAAATTCTAAATGGAAACACATGATAAATTTGCAGCGAATCTCGGCCACAGTGCACGAGGGCAACATGATGTCTAAGGACAGAGAGGACATATTAGAGGCAACATTAGTAAGTTATTGAAGTCCACATTTTTCAAATCACATTAATAATAGATGATCAGAGTTATTATGAATTCCGTGCACTCACCCATGTCCAGAAAGGAGTGCAGAGTTATTGAAGTTTCGCTGGGGTGGCTTTGCGACTGTGATATGAGGATATGAGAAGTTATTCCCCGCCACTCCTATATGAATCTGACTCCCGCTTTTGTCTCATCAACAATAGATAGACCACATCTCCCCGGGTCACATCTTAAAGTCACAAAGTCCCATTTCAGCTGCCAGTCATTATTTATGAAGCCTCAGGACTGGGTACAGAGAGTGGGTCACAAATTCCCTATTTAATGTAGTTTAGCTGCTCTGACCAATACTTGTGGATACTTTTGATTAAGCTCAGATATATGGATAGTAATATGCATGCAAAAAGGCATACAGTATATCAGCCATGGAGAATATTAATTCAGGTTCTACATAATGTTCACCCCCATATGTCAAAACAAAGCCTATTTTCTTTTATTTTTTATTTTTTAATTAAAAAAAAACAATGCAAATGAGCTTCCTATCCAGTGATTTTTCCACTTTTTCTGTACATGGTTTATAAGCTGTTGTGCACATTCATTTGTAGGATGCATGGCGTTTCATTAAGATTCAATAGTTTATCATCAGCATGCATGTGCTGTCTGTCTGCACACACACGCTACACATCAGAATGACAGAGTAAACATCCCAGAGGGTCCCCGAAGCAGCATAATACAAAAAAAAAACACACACACACACAGATATAAGAGGTGTGTGCCGACAAAAGAGTGAAATAAATCGAAACGCCGGTGACTGACATTGATGAAGTTGAGTAACAAGGGTGACATTGACGATCAGGTCCAGCTGCTTCTCTCCTTCCCTCCCTCCCTCATGTTTGACCCAGTTGATGTCAAAGCTCTGGCTCAGTACAAAGGAGCCAGTGTGGAGCAGGAGAAAACACTTTTTGGGGGGGAAAAACCCTCATCCTATTTTTGCTTTTCCATTTTACCCCCAACAGCTGGACATAACTCAAAAGAACATAAATGTTAATATATTGCTCATGTTTGCATTCGTGCATTTATTTTGGGAGCATCAGACACTTTGGTTGACTCGTCAGAAATTAATGGTAGATTAAAAATATAGCCTTGTAGAATGGTCAACTGTTTGGTTTTAGTTTCTAGTCTTCTATCTCTTTTCCTCTTAAAAACCCTGAGCAACATCAGATCAAACAATTAGTCTGTAGAAGGGATTAAACTGCAATAACTCCACCAAACCAGCACCCTGGAATATTTGCATATTTGCACCAGCACCATAATAAGCATATTTGAATATTTGCACTACTGCACAAATTGAACATTCATCTGTAAAGATATATATTTAGATGTATATATTTTATTTTCTATTTTAAATTTTTGATATTCTATTTCATTGTTATTCTATTTTATTTTATACTATTTCTATTTTAATTTTATTTTTTTGGTTGAAATTACTGAGCATTGCTTAAAGAGAGTGTGTGACCCAAGCATTTCATTGACAGTGACTACTTCATGTTATCTCTGTTCATTTGACAATAAAAATCTCGAATCTCTTGAATCTTGAATCTAATAACACAGGAAATATGCTTTTGAAACCTCTGCGAAATCCGATAGCATATGTAGTGTGTGTGTGTGTGTGTGTGTTGGTGTGTGTGTGTGTGTGTGTGTGCATGTTTGTTTCTGTGAGGAGAGGGTGGGCTTATTAATTAACCTCTGTACTGTTTATAAATATGTATCCTGATCGCCAGTTTTACTTGTGAGATGTAAATGGGAAGTAATGTTGACTAATCAAAGGACAGGCATTAGGAAGGAGGTCAAGCTTGTGGCATTAAAAGAGGATGTGTGAACAAACGATATTCCTCAGAACCAGATGCAGAAGGTGGTCAGGGATGTGAGCGGCACAGATGATGAATTATTGGGCGAAACTTAATAAGACTTGCCTAACAGTCATTATTTAATGCATGAAGTGATGTTGAACAAACACATTTCTCTGCAAGCTTTCATCTAAGTTACGTGGATGCATATATTAAAGTACGTTTTGCATAATCAGATAGAAAATGGCTATACCTATATCATGGTCAGCACCGGGGACGGCGGTGCACTATGAATCAGTGCCCCATACGTGGCTGTGTGCAGGATGTGGAGTAGCCCGGTGATCTATCTGTGAGTCGTTTTGTAAACTGTTTGCTGTGTGGTCACTGCACACGCCAATATTTATGCACTATATGCGATGATCTGCATGTGTTGATACGAGGGAGGAGGAAGCCCCTGCAAAAATATTTGCACCATCTCTCCATCCCTGTTATGGTAATGTGTTATCTCGTGACAAAAATGAACAAACAACCATCAAACAAACAAAACAAGCTGTGGGAGGACAAACGAGTGTCAGGCTCACAATTAATTCATCGCCAATGACTTCCTGCGGTGAGTGAGTTAAGTATTTGTTTTACTGCATGATTTAGTAAGGACGGCCTGAGTGCTTCTCCAACCGGGTGTTTACTTGCTTTTTGATTGTCTTTCATGATAATCTCAGACTCTTGTTGACCCCCGTGTTGGAAACCACGGGGGTCTGCCAATGGGTTTCAAAGTCTTTAAAGATTAAACCCCACCCCCCCACCCCCCCGGAAATTCTGCAGGAGGAGCAGAACAGTATAGGAGCAACAAGGATAGATGAAAAATGAAAGATAAACACAATGAGGTTTGGAAAGCCAAATCATTTCCACAACATTAAGTAGAGGTTCAGGAGCGGGTCGTTAAGTTTCCTTTAGCAAGACACTGAACCTAACCTTTTCCTTGATGCTATGAATGTCATGTATGGATGCATTATATGAATGTGTGCACGAGTGGGTGAATGTGACTTGTACTGTAAAGATGGGTAAAGAGTTTTGAGTGAAGGAGTCGATAACCATGGAATTTTTCAGAAATACAATCCATTTAGAATAGTCCATTCACAGTACATTGACCAACTGTCTTTATTCATCAATGTCTCATGTCTTCATTGATGTATGTCTCTATCCAATGATGACCCCAAGTTCCCCAACACAACTAATGTAGGGTCTTGGTAATGAAAATGGAAATTATTTTACCCTGGATCATAGTGGCCAATGCAACTAGGACACCTCACTGTATCCCCACAAGGAGACTAGCACGCAAGAATTACTTCTTTTAACATTTCTTGTTGTGTGCCACTGACAAATAGCAGCACACTTACAAACATGCCAAATTGAAATAGGAATGACGTTGCCAGGGGAAGCAGTTTAAAAGGAGAAAGCTTCACAGAGATGTGGAAACATGCACCGCCTCTCTCTGATGTGTCTTTTTTCTCACGCAGCTCTACCAAACACGAGCCAGTGGGTATAACGTTGCCTCGGATGCCATTGCTTCTTCACATAGTTGCTCCCTGGAGTCAGCCGCTGAAATCGCACAGGTTGTGAAAGTTGTCAAGCTGTGATTGTTCAGGGACCAACGTGTACTCTGTCAGGTCTCATAACAGAGACACAATAACGACCAAAGACATTGTGTAGTTTGAACATGGCACAGCGAGTGTGTTTCAATGTGACAACTAAAAAATGTAGTGTTAGAATAAAAACTAAGAAAATTGTCACATATTCTGACACACAGCAGTATATTAGACTGCAGGTCATACCAGAACAAGCTGAAGTGGTAAAACCCTGAAGTTTATGGAATAAAACAAGGTTTCGTGCGAGTTACTTGTGAATGTGCAAATGATTTGTCTTCTTTGACTCTGACCTAAACTAACCCCGACCAATTTTGCATTTTAATCCCAAAATAAACCCAACTTCATTCTGTTTATGGAGAAAGGCCTCCTATACCAAGTCGTTGCTGGACTCACAATGGACAAAATCATGTAGCAATTCATGTATTTTTTGTGTTAATGTCACTCCAGGTGGACATTCGGTTGTGTCGTACCAGATTCGAAGCTGTTAGAGATGAGGAGTGGGCTACAGAGGCCCAGTGAGCTCCACACCCTATTTAGTCTCAAAATGCACATACTTCCAAGGGAGTATTTCAGATGTCTAGGTTTGAGAGCATGACTTACTATTTCACACTCAGATGTTGTGATGCTTTCACTCAAAACCCTGCGCTTGCACTCAAATACATTTGTATTCGCCAACCCATTACAGACACTTATCACACCTGCATTATCCATATAAAATGCAATCAAATCCATCTTTCTGACTCGTCTTTAGTCCGAAAAAGATATTTTAATAGTGGTCTCATTTAGATTAAACAACATTATGATAGGTTCAAAGAAATCAAATCTCAAAGCTTGTTGTCCATCATGTCCATTTTGTTAAAGAATGACCCCTGAATATATCTTGGTATGCAAGGGGATCAAAACACAATCTTTAAAGTTTCATGAAACTCACTTTTTAAATGTGAATACTTAAGTTGGTATACATACAGTTACAATGTAATTACAGTTATCTCTCTGAAGACCTTACAGTATTCATAAACAACCGACAAATAAAATGTTGTTCTAAGTTTATTCTGTACAAACAAGCCAAGCCAAAAGAACCATGAGCTGGTTAGAGTAGGAAAACACATTTAAAGCGATTCTCTTTTTATAGTGAAGCATTAGATATAGTCCTGCAATGTTTAAAAGAAAAAGTCATGGACACGTGAAACAAAAGTATAGGTAGGATACTCAAATGGACTACAATAGATTACACAACACTACATATGCAAACCTGAATGGTAAATTTCATACAATGCCTAATTTACATTTTTTAAGCACACCCCTCGGCCCCACACGCATACACACACTCACACACACACACATGCACGCAGTCACACACAGAGGTGCTATATGTTTGCACCACCAGAGAGAAATACTCTGGATGAACTGGATTTTTTTTTTTACCACATGTGCGACCAGTAAAATCTCAATCCATTATTATGAATCCCCATTTCTAGTGTGAGCGAGTTACAAGGCATTTGAAAGTAATAACAATAAAAATACATTGTCATAATAAGCAATGAAACCATGAGAAATATGTATAAAATAGCTCGATAATAGTCATCATAATAATAACAATAATAATAATAATAATACCGCTTTTTTTGGCTTTTCCCCAGATCTCATCTCTGTCCACCACAAGTTGTAATTGTCACTTTGTTCCTCGAGATCAAAATAGATATCACAGAGTAAGAAAAAGCTTCCCATACAAATCCAACTGTATAAACATTATACTAAGTTCTTGCTATGTAAAGTTCCAAAAAAGCCAACGTGGAAAATGAAATGCACTTTTTTTTTCTTTTTGACTGCCTTTTAAAATGAGTATTATAAAATGACTCTGCAGTTAGACTTCCTATCATGAGAGAGCAAAGGCAGGATGTCGGCGCTTTTACACCGTTGGAAAAGACAGAACGAACATATTCAATCCTATTTGACCTACACACCCTAAATACAGCTTTACATTTCCACGTTTTACGTATGTCGCTTCGTCTCCCATCTCCGTCTCCTTACCCAGGTTATACCCGGGTGGTGGAGTGGGTGCTGGGCAGGCCCGCAGAGCTGTAACCGGCCGGGAAGGTGCTGTACGGACTCATGTTGGAGAGGCCCATCAGGGAGTTGGGGATCATGGTGATGTTGTTTGGGGTCATCAGAGGGATGTCATCAGGCGAGCGGTGCTGGGTGAGCGAGTAGTCCATGCTGGGCGAAACGTGGAGAGGATTGTGAAGGGCCTCGCACTGGTTCCTTGACGACAGGGTCTCGTCCACAGTGTTGGTGTGGCCCACGTTGTTGCCTTTGCTGTCGCGCTGGGGACTGGGCTGCTGGGACGTGTCCTGCCGACTGCGTTTATCCTTGCGGTAGTAGAGAGCTGCGAAGGCCAGGACGTTGAGGAAGAGCAGCGACGCCCCGACAGCGATGGTGACGCTGAGCTCCGTGGAGTAATCTCTCGGGTTGGGCATGATCAGAGGGCCCATCTCCCTCCCTGCGTCGCCGTCACCGTGGGAAGTGGAGACAGGCGGACGTCCCGTGCTGCCGGACCTCTTGCCATTGGACTGGGTAGGATCCAGCGGGGTGACCTTGGTGGTGGTGGATGAGTAATGGAACATGTCGTGGAGGTTGTAGAGGTGAGGCACCAGGTGTTTCCAGAAGGCCACCTTGGTGGCACGGTAGTGATCACGGATCCGCGGCTTTAGGCCAATGTGCAAGTAGAGTTGATCGTAGGGGTCGTACTTTGACCAGGCCACCTCCTCGAAGCGGTTGGCCTTGGTGTGGATGAACTTGGTGTCCTGTGGCACCGGCTTGTTAGGATCCCTGCGGACACATCATAGAAAAAAACTTAGAAGAGTACTGATAACTTGTTTTTCAGCAGAGTCATATATTGTCATGATGGGATCTTATCGAGCTATTGATGCGGACATTTTCTTGTCCAAATTAAATTATCAAATGGTTTTGCCATATTATAAAATATTTTGTTATCAGAAAATTTCCATTTTAGCCACATTTCTAAGCTATAGCATTTCTAATACATATGGAAATGTCACCTATATAAGGAGGACAACACAATGTGTAATATCATCATCTCTCCTCAAGGGCTCAGCATTCCTTCATTACTACACACTGACACGACTGCCTACAGCGGCCTGTGCTGTGCAAACTCCTGCTCGAGTCAATCAGTTCAATATGGAGGCAGCAGCGGAGTCCTCCACCACAGAGAGACGCATGTATGATTCAGTTTTCATCAAAAAACACGCCACAAATCTCTGCTGCTGTGTAACAAATTGTAAAGAAAACTGTCAGGAGAGCTGCAGGGTTTGACTCAGTTGCACTTTTAACAGCCCTGAGTCAGTGATGGTGTGATATCAGGTCAACATCAGATCAAAGCTTGTCTTGAATATCAAACTCTTCTCACTGAAAACTGGAAAACAAAACCTGAATAAGTCTCATTTCGATTAAAAGGCAGTGCTTTCAGGCACTTAAAAGAAACCTTCAGATGGATACAAGGAAATATATTTTTACACTGTTTTTCTCTCTCTTCAACCAAATTAAGCCAGAAGGGAAATAAATCTTCCCAGTGAGCAGCGGCGTCTCTAGGAATTTTATAAACGCGGGGCCATAAAGGGGCCACAATTTTTACAATTTACCGATTATTTGTTCAACATCCATGAACAATCCCTGATTCAGTAACGTGCACATTTCAGCCATTACTTGTTTACTGTTGGCTCTAAAGCTTTGAGCTATATTTGGTAAAATGTTCTTTGTTTAAGCACTTTGTGTTCTTTAAAAAGCTTAAAAGATAGAACCTAAAATAAAGTATACATTTTTTTCTTAAACTACTGACAAGACGGCCACTTCAGCGGTGCCAGTGTCCAGTGTTCAATGGCCCCCTGGCCCCACCCCTGGATCCACCCCTGCCGGTGAGAGTTTATTTCCCCCAATCTTAAATCTATACAGTACCTTCAATAAAGACATTATGATTTGGTACCATATGTGAATATTGTGCATGACAAGCAGTGATATGTACTGTGCGTGATTTATGTCTGCACTGATTATCTTTACCAACCCCACTTGAAATCACAGCTGACGGTGAAGTTGAACGAGGTTTATGAAGTCCATCTTAACTGCCTCTTTAACATAACCTTTTTGTTTAACAGCGAGGAACTGCTTTAAACATTTATGTGAATGAAGCTGTAAAGACTTTAAAGATCCATCACCCTCTGGAGGTCGGCCCCACGTGATGAGATTTTGCCACATGCAGAGTTTTCACAGAGGCTTAACACAACACTGACACTCTGAAGAAGAGACAACTCGGCATTTCAAGAGAAAACAGCTTTTCATTAGATGGTCTGTTCAGAATTGTGTGAACTCAGCAGTTTTTTCTCAGCTAATGTGATGACACACTGAAGCATAACCAGATTTTCTTAAGCATCCGGTTTTGAGAATTGAAGTATGGTTGTGCAGATTTGTACACCTTTACACATTCAGCACATATGGTGTCTTATCAGATACAGCAGGGGGAATCACACATAACCTACAGGTAACCTACATGTCAAACTACAGACTTTTGATGTTTGTTAAGGAATTCATGTTAATTGGTAAAAAAACTGAGGCACCACTTTTCATGTGTGAGCTCGAGTGAACTAACAAAGGAGAAAAGATAAAGCTCGAAGACATGGAAGTGGGATTTCAGACTGCGCCTAATTAGGAGACACTACTTAAGGAGGAATCCTGCAGTTCTTTAATCAGGGTGATAAAGGAAGGGTAAATGTAGACAGGAGTTTAGAATCTCAACACAAATCAGGTCTGCCAAAGCAAGGCCACTTAAGTTACGTACTGGACATTCCTCCGGCGAGAATGCAAAACGAGCTGCCGGATAAGAGTCTAACTATCTAACTATATGGAAATCAGCGTGTTTGTGTTAATGAGAACTCCGGATTTGCTGTTACTCACCCACTCTTGGCAAAGTTGGTCCAGTAAGTCATAACCACGGCGCTGAGCATGATGTCATTCCTGGAGAAGTTGCAGGGGAACAGATCCGTCGGGCCCACCATGGGGATGCCAAAAACGTAAGGCACCTCGTCTCCGTGCGCCGAGTCTGACCACACAGGCTTCATGAGGCTCTGGCAGTGGTGGTAGAAGGCGTAGAAGTACGTAGGCGAGCCGTAGCGGGCGTGCAGGTCGGCCGTCACCACCGAGGGCTCCACCCACTGGTGGTCAGTGAAGAGAGCCACCAGGGTCTTCCTCCTGGTCTCCGGGTTGTCCTTGTCAGCCCAGTCTGTGTACATGAATTTAATGGTCTCCCTCAGCGTGTCCTTTCCTTCTGGGTAGCCGTATAAACTGTCCACAAAGTCTGACACGGCAAAGTCAAAGTCGCTGCCGGACACGCCGTCCTCCATGTCCATCACGTTCTCCACAAAGCGCAGGCCTTCCCCCTGGTTGACCCCCAGCATTATGTCGTAGTTGAGGAACTCGCCCTGCTCCATCAGGATCTCGGGGTCGTCCGGGATGACGTCTCCGTCGATGACCGGGCCGAAAGCCACGCGGTATCGCGCGGGCTGGATGTCTTGCTCCACCAGCTCCTTGGCACTCTTCTTCTGCAGGCAGGAGACCATGTCCACGGTGTCGAGCACGTTGCAGCCAACCCTCTCGGCCAGCATGCGAGTGTACTTGACCGGCTGGTAGTTGACGGCCCAGCTGGACAGGGCTGAACCGCTCTGGATGATGGCTCTGTGGAACAAACCTTGGAGGACGACATTCAGAACAAGAAGACAGATGGACAAATGCCCAGAAAATTATGGTTACTACTTGAGCTCACCAAATGATTGTTGTTAGGAGCATTGTGGATGTGTCGCAGCAAATTATTCTCCTAAATGCTGTTAACAATAAAAATCTCAGCCACATAGAGGATACTGGAGGATACCGAAATAAAGAAACACAATAAGTGAACAAGCCAGATAGTTAAAGAGAAGCTGCTGGTGGAGGAAATGAACACTAATGGGATGTTGATGCCTTCCATTGTTCTAATAATGATGTAAAAAAGCAACAAAAAAAGACACAGACTCAGTTGATCCTCTCATTTGTTTGATGTTGTGTCATTGCTATGAAGATGAGAGTGAATTAATGATCACTTGTGTCAGTGCAGAGGTGCAGAGGCAGGTTTCCCTACACCAGCTACTGACAGGTGTACAGTAATTGTAGAATCATTAAAACTGTGTGTCTAACGGCTTACACGTATAACACTGCTGATGTGAAGCGTGCGGTGGAGGGGGGGTCTGTGCAGGGAACTGGATATACGCAGTAACCCCAATCCTTCAGTGTTGATACAGTCAACATGCCGCTCGCTTGGATTTTGTTTATATGCAGTGTGTCACCTCTGTCTCTAGGGATTCTCTATCCGAACCAGAAACGACACACGATATGTATCAACTCAATAATACTCTGCTGAGGTTAAGGCATTCCAGTCGCTGGGTAAAATAAAAATAAAGTGCAAGGACAATGTCACTTTCTCCCTCCTTAGCTGTCATTTATTTCATTTATTTTTAGGGCAGCAGCAGCAGCAGCTATAGCTATTTACTTCAAAGACAGCTGAAGATCTTTGAGCATTCGCCTCAGCCCGAGTTGGAGCATCAAATACAAACCTCACAATGGACATTTGCTGCAGCCTCCCTGGCATTGATACATACACAGGATTTCTGCCCTTCTTGTGGTTCATAGGTGGACCAGGGCAGTAATACCACAAAGACGTTCGGTTCTTAGTGGGCCACCACTGTTGAAATACACACCTTTGATTCTCTCAGCGGTCAGCAAATTGTATTTCTATTTTTCAGAGGATGTCAGTCCCCACTGGATATTGTATCCTGAATAACATCAAGCAGGATATGCTTTCATTTGTTTGTTTGTCTGTTTGTTAGCGCGATTACGCAAAATCTTCCAGATGGATTACCACAAACATTAGTTGAAGGTTAGAGTATGGATAAGGGAAAAAGCCTTTGAATTTTTTGTGCGGCTCTGGATCAGGGGGCAGATTCTGCAATTTATTTTCTCTTTCTTTGGCTTTGTAAGATTTTTTAACATTTCAATGATTTCTCAGAGAATAATTTAGGATATTGATAGAAGAAATATCTGGCATATTTAGATGACTGATATTTATCAGTGTGGGTAATTTGGTTCATAAGGGGCTGTTCGGCTTCGGCGGAGGAACGTGCTCTACTGAGTGCCATTCTAGTTTCTATACACATTATACATATTAAAATACAGAAGACATATTCAGAATTTCTATCTGGTCCTGCTCCATCCTCACACCGACCTAGCCTTGGGTAAAACAGCATAATCGTTAAAGTTTCTACACTTGACAGTGCAGATGGATAAACAAGGTTCGAAAATATGTGACACCAAAACTTAATCAGTGGTAACGGTTCAAAACGATAGAGACAGGTGAGCGTGATGACATGCTGAAAACTTTATAATGCCAGTGGGCTTCTTTAAGAGCTTCACATTTTAAGAGGCAAAGCTTTTAGGCTGATTAGACTGAGTACAGGGGAACAAAAGCAATCACTTACTAAACGAATACTCCTTTTACCCTATTCCTATCATAACACTTAATCTCCTTAGAGCTGCGCCCGAAACAAAGAACAAAACTACAAATGAACGATTAAAAATGATAAATGTTAATGTTAATGTGGGTGATGACATTGTGGTGCATTAAGTCGCATTAATTATGAGTGTCAAAGATAACATAAATGCTAAATGGCAGTGGTTTTTACCCTCTGAGTGGTGGGACAATGTCAGCAGACTGACGCAGGATGCACCAATCCCTGATCCAAACACTGTGATGCGGCCCGGGTCTCCTCCAAAGTAACCAATGTTCTTACTGATCCAGCGCAGAGCTTGAATCTGGTCCAGGAGCCCGTAGTTTCCCTTTGCTGCCTGGTCACCCGTGCTGAGGAAGCCTGAGGTACACAGAGAGCTAGTTCATAAAGAGAGATCGACAGTATATTCCATAGCTTTGATCTAAAAGTTAGAGCCCAGCAGGGTATCTGAAAGAACTGACACCGCTTCCCCTCGGGTACAAATATGCCCTTGCTCTCTCCCACAGTGTCTCCAATACTTTAGTCGACTCCTTGTAATAGCCTCAACGCCTGAGAGGCCCCCTCAGGAAGTGATTAGCGCTCTGCTCATCAAATCTGCTCTCCTCCTCTCCTGGCAAAAAGTGACTTCATCACATTCAGCATGCTTTCATAAATAAATCTTCCACTTCACCATTTCTTTAAATGAATTTCATAAAACCGCACAGAGGTCAGGGGCTCTCACAAGTGACGCTGTTCCTTATTGCCTTGTCTAGTCGCATCTACAAAACACACCATTTTGAATGTTAAACACACATTGACCTTGTGAATGCTGCAGACCTCCACACTGTATTTAAATCATGTTTCTTTCAAAAATGGCAAAGACTGATAATGTTGTACAGATTAGATAAATCCATGTAAGGAGAGATAGATTGTGTTTTCACAGCTTGCACGCAGCAAGGACAAGTCAGGATGAGTATTTACGTCGCCTTCCGTCTGACGACAACATTTTATGCAAATAAAGCTTTTGTACCAATATATCAGTGACACTTTCTCATGCTTGTTCATATATTTATGTCATTCGTCTACTTCTGCTTGTGGGTTAATAACAGCACCACAAGAGGAAATTAATTACCATTATGACTGTTTATTCTCCCATATTAAACACGGCCAAATACCCCATTTCAAACACCATTAAAGGTTACCACACAGAGATGCTTGTAATCACCTAATATTCCAATTCTGTAGTTGAGCGTGACGACGACAACATTCCCGTAACTGGCCAGTACGCTGCCGTCCATCATGTTCCCAGTGCCCTCCATATAGGAGCCTCCGTGGATGTAGACCATCACAGGTCGAGCTTCGGAGTCCCTTATATCTGCAACGTCAATACAAACACACACACACACACACACAAACACACACACGCTGAGCAAACAACTGCAGAGGCAACAGTAATGAAATGGAGAATTAATGAAGCACAGTGACTAAAACTTTATATCCCCGGGATCCTAGGTGGGAGGTATGGGTAAAGACTGCTCAGAAAAGATGCTTAGAAGCAGTGGTAGGCCTGTGGTTTGGAGGCTGTGATGACATTCAGAAAATGCATGATATATACACTCTTGACAAGGGAATGAAATTGTCAAATATAATGACCTTCAACACTTTGACAGTGTATGTAAAGCACTGAACTCAATATCTAAAACTCTCTGGGTTAGAGAGAGGAAGAGATAAAAAGCCTGTTTATCTGAATCGTCGTTTGATCTGAAAAGGGCCAAATTTGACATTTCAACTTGTGATATGAGATAAGATTAGATAATCGTTATTAGTCCCACCATGGGTACATTTGCACGCACAAGCATAAAAAAAACCTTTTATATGTGTAGGCTTGAACTGAAGCTGTTGCATAACCCTAGAATAGGAATTGCAGATTTTCTTCAACAGAAATACAAAAATCAATGTTTCAGGTTTTCAGACCAATTGGTTACAGAGAATAATGACTGGCTTTTAAAGGGACTGTAAGACAGATAAGTAGATAATGCAATCTCTGGATCATTGTGCATAGCAGAGGAGATGAAGCACTTATTGAGAGCGTCGCACCAGAGCTCAGTTCAGGACATGATGTGCAGAAAAAGCAAATGTATAACAACATTTTCCTTATTCCCCTCAAAATAAGACTCCCCCCATGGTTCTTCAGGAAAGTAAAAACTATAAGAATTGAAAGATCTTCATCCCCCACATTCAAACTACAAAAAAAATCCATGCAGCAAGACTTTGAGCTCTTAAAAAAATACCTTCGGATATATGAGTCTCAGCATGTGAGAAAGCCGCCCCCTTTTTCTTGTGTTGGCTCCCTGGGATTCACATAAGGAGAAAAAAAAGATGAAGAATTGAAAATTGCAGGGTTGACTGTGCTTCGTATCTAATGTACAGTCCAATCACACTGGCAGGATCAGGAGAAAAGGGATCCATAAATTATAGGAAAAAATAAATTCCTCCCATTTACATGCAGTGTTGCACTCTTCCTCTGCACGATGTAGATGACAATATGTAAAATCTTTCGATATGTATGACACAGTTACACACAATTGTATTATAAGTAAGAGTAGAGTTACAAGATAGTAAGATCTGTTGTTCTGCTTGATGCAAGGAACCAAGGTCATGTTCTTAGTTAATTATTTTTACTAAATGGCATAATGTTTATGAACTATAGGGCTTAACGATATGCAAAAACATTCATTGCGATTATTTTGACAGCTATTGAGTTGATACAATTCATGATTTTAGTAGGAATGGTCATTTTTGCTCGATGATGTAATTTATATTGCAAGGGTCTGTACCAAACAAGCATGTTCCTTAATGTCTGTGTCGAATATGAATTGTAGGCTGTGGCGTTACGATGATAATGTTATGTTTAAAACATTTACAATGTATCAGTAAGTTGCAGAAAATTGAACTTGGACATATTTAAATTATCTTAATTCATTGATTATACTTTAATGTGCACATATTCATGTTGTGCTGTTATGTTTGAATGGTTGGTTATCTCTATCGTTACATTGACCCAGCTGTCTCAGTTCTGTTTCAGGCAATACATCTTTCTTGGTTAAATTTTCTTCTCTGTACAAGTGTGTATTTAAACACACTGTCATGTAAACCACTTCAGGGTAATTATTGAAGATATACATTATATGGTTAATAAATTAATAATTAATAAGCTCCGACTCGAGCGGAGCATCAAACCACAAAAATAATTATTAAATGGGGGTAATTTCTGAAACACTCTTTGATTTGACATTGCAAACAAAGTGACCACTGGTAATAGGCAAAAGTGAAAACAGCAAAGGTTTCACATCAGTGAAACTTAACGAATGAAACCACATAATGCCTGGGGTGCATTTAAATAAACAATGACAAAGTCTAAAGAAATTGAAATAAATGTTAGGAACCAATTGGTTGAGTTCGGTCCTTTGTAGTATGAATACAAATGTGAAATTTAATTAACCTGTCTGTGTGTGTGTGTGTGTGTGTGTGTGTGTGTGTGTGTGTTTGTGTGTGTGTGTGTGTGTGTGTGTGTGTGTGTGTGTGTGTGTGTGTGTGTGTGTGTGTGTGTGTGTGTGTGCCAGGTGACAAGGGCCTTTGGGCAGCACTCAGACTTGGGGCTTTTTATAAAACGTGGGCTGCACCATTTTGGACAGCTACCTCTCAAGCAGGCTGTTTATCGGTTGTTGCTATGCTACCGTAGCAAAAAAGAGCCACACGCCACAGTGGCGCGTTACATACACAAGCAGAACACGGTTATACTGTGAATGCTAAACGCTCTGTATCACGCTGAATGCCAGAGAGGATGGCAGCGTATTCTCAGGAGCCATGTTCAATTGGCGCACTGAAGTAACCTGCATTACAGAAATCTGTTTTGCCAACAGCAGATTTAGAGAAGATACAGCATTACTGTGTGATAACATTGTTCTGCTAATCTACACACCCAGAGCAGACTCACACAAATACACTTGCTGGTTCATTTCACAGACGAGATGGATGCAAAAAAAAAGGAGAAGGATTCAGCCAGCGACAGACAGGTGACTTCTCACTAATTGGCAGAGCAGTGACTCGTAAGAAAGTAACATTTTTAACAAACATTTTAAAGGTGGCACTTAATAGATCTCCTACGTAATCCTTCATGAATACCTTCGATGCCCCGAGGTGACAGCCCAATGTGCTGGGATCATCATTTTACAAGCTGTTAAATTGATTGCTTAGTTTAGGTGGACCAATACTTGAACAACACCTTAGCTCAGCAATATCTTACTGGGTGTCTATTAGTGAGAAGACAAGAAACACATTTATTTACGCCTCTCTGACTCTCAGTGGCGTCAGGACAGTGTCTCCATTTGCCCCGACGGGCAAGATATGACTTATCAACGGGAACATGATTGCTATTTCAAATGGAATATGATGAATACAACATGTGAGTCCCACGATGATGTTTGCTTCGGATGGATAAATGCATTTGGTGGCAGCAATGACAAGAGCAGTGGTCACACGCATGCAATAGATGACGATCACAGGGCAAAATCATGGACATGGAAAGCCATTGCTGTCCGGTCTCCCACGCCAACTCACCATCCTCTGTCGGAGCGTAGATGTTTAGATACAAACAGTCCTCGCTCTGATCCTGAATGTATGTGGCTACTGTGTCCAGGTTGTAGGTGAACCAGATGGGCATCATGATCTCTGGCACGGTGTTGTGGATGTTCTGAGGGCACACGGGCATGAAGTGGGTGGCGTTCTTGATACCTGACCAAGAGGACGGCTGCTCTGGCGGCATGAAGCGCTTTTCACCCACGGGAGGAGCGGCATAGGGGACGCCCAGGTACTGATCCACGGGCCGGAGCACCTCGCTGGGCACGGGCACCCGGAGGCCCCGCAGCTTCCCGAACTGGGTGGTGACCGTCGGGTAGAATTTCTGGCTTGTCGCCTTGGTGAACGACCAGCAGGAGCATAATATCCACCAAAGAAGAGCACAGTGGGTGATGGTTACAGTCCCTTGCTGGTGTGGCAGGTGTGCAGGCAACAGATGGTCTCTAAATGTAGCCAGCCACATGGTCTGGGCGAGACGGTGCACTTTGCACAACACAAACGCACACTGTGTTGTCTGGTCAGTCCGGCTGCACCGACCCGGTCAGTGGACAGACATCACTCACAGCCTTTGACTCTGATGCTTATCAAATCCAAATACACGTCAGCCAGGTATGGACCACCTCCACTTCCACTTTTCATTTCAGTGCACACAGATCTGAAAGAAACAGAACATGGTCATCAAAGAAACATCACACTATTGACTAAGGTTTCATTTTTAAAACATAATCCTTCTGTATCTTGGGGCTTATAAAACACATTTTGAAATCAGCTTAATATCAGTATGCCGGATCCACTGGAACACTTTAAAGCTAATAACCTTTTGGGACAAAGTGCTGGCATGAAAGAGTAAATTAATGCTTTTACATCTACAAATCACTGGATATCTGTGTATCAGTGGAGGAGGAGGAGGAGGAGGCGATGGGTGGAATCTGGAAATAAAAACCCATCTTCTGTGATGTTGGAGTGAGGCTGCGAAAGCGTCTCAGGATAAAAGGTGTTAAGCGCCCCTTCTCTTATGTAAAAGCAACAAAGTGAACAGCGGAGATAAACCTTTAAGACGCATTCAAGAGCGATTAAAAATACACACTTGGTGGGAACGACATTTCTGATGCGTGTGATACTCTTGTGTGTCTTACATCCGAGCAACACTGTCAGCAACACACTCGAAGGGGTATAATGGAAGTGTTGAACATCCCCAGACCAAACATGTCTGGCGGGACCACACTATAGCACCGAGCCCTCCCCATAAAGCAGAGTAATCGTAGGTTAACTGAAAGACTAGGGGCAGACTTATAGGCAACAATAGACCATTTGAGTTCAGTATCAAGAGGAAAAGGATCTTTTAATGGAAGCCATGACTGAGTCCCCAATTCTCTGTATTTCCAAGTAGTAGAACTCCCCTTTCCTTCCCTTTGCATGCACAAAATAAATTTAAACCCAGCGACAGTCACCATATAGCTTCTCCGTCAACTTCATTAGTCAACAGCAGAATGCACCTTTAATTAGATTTGCAAATTATAAGTCATAAGCCCACAGAGAGCAAACTGTATCGTGCTTCTTCCAATTAACACCTTAATCCAAAATGCATCACGTCTCACTCCTTTTAGTCCAGGACAGCAGTGTAAGTTTAATATGCTCAACACAAGGTTCTCACTGACTCGTCGGTGAACAAAGCAAAAACAAGCTTGTTAACCTAATCAGATTTATCGATGGCTACTACCCCCAAGCGTTGTGAGACACCGCAGCCACAACATCTCTCTTCCCATCGGATGAGGCTATCTGTTGAGACGGGAGACGATACCTGCCTGCGAGGGTGAGAAACTAATTAACCGCAGACGTGGCTGGGGCATTGGCTTTTCTCCTCTCTCCTTGCAACGTTTCGGGTAAAACAGCAGGAAAGGTAAACACAAATACAGGCGGCTCCTTCTCTGATTCCCATTACCTGCTCTGGACGTCATCAGTTTGTCAATTCTTCAAGCCAAATCAGACAGATAATACTGTCAGAAAAGTAACATCACAGAGGTTTATTTGAGAAATATTGTACATCTCTGCCCGAGGCCAGCGTTGTCAGTATTAATTAACTCCAAAAAAAAGGACAGGACGCGTTCCATCTCCATCTGTTATACGACAATGATGTACAGCACCCATGACAATAAAATGGAAAAGACAGAAAACCTGAATTTCTTTCCGTGCAGTGGGGCAGATCCTCTGGTCCTGAATTGACACTGATGATACATCACTCGGATTCCATTTGGAGGCAAAACTGGCATCACCAGTCAGACTAGGTTAGTTGTCTCTGGCTTTAGAAGCAGCCCTGGCAGTATAAAAAAAAGAAAAAGAAAAAAGGCAGCTGCTGTAGATCAAAGCGTTGATATGAATTCTTAAAATGAGCGGCACTTCCTTTTAAATTACACATGGATTGACGATATTAGCATCAATGCATCACCTCATTAGCATATCTGTGCTATTTTGCCATCAAGTCAAACATGTAATTCAATTTACTGGAGCCGAGCTGAGGCAGATTCTAAAAGGCTGCCTCTGATATACAGTTTTTCATTTTCTTCTACTTCTTCTGCTGCAGACAGTCGAGGCAGCCGAGCACTGCTGGGACTGCAGAGTACTCTTTTTCCAACTTATGGTCTGTGATGGGACAGACGTGGATAAAAGCTTTATGGCTCCAACCAAATGGGCCATGCGATACCAACCGAGCCATCACTCAGGCAAGTTTGATACACTACGAGGAAAAATCATGGGTAAGATTGACTTTTTTCGCCCATATTGAGTGAGTGATATGTTCAAGAGCGAAGATGTCCTGCATGTGTTAAACATCTAACACAGGACAACTCTGCACCATGTAAGATGTTCTGATGGTCTGCTGGGTTTCCCTGCATGCGCCCAAATACTCTTAATTCCCACTGGACTGTCTTGATCCCACTTAGAGACCCATTAGAATGATTGCTGTAATCACTCCCACCATTACTATCTCTACACCTACACCATTGACAGGCACACAAATTCAACACCAATTCGGTAGTAATAAAAAAATCTCTAGGACAACAGTATTGATCAGACTCTGGTATAGCCCCGGGCGGCCCCACGACATGAAAGCATTGGATCGAGAGAGAGGGGAGGGGGGGGGCTCAGACACACTCCCGATGCCCTTGTAATTCGACTCGTAGCGGATCAAACACGTTTCTTTCTTCTTTAGTGGCCCTTCCTCCCTCCCTCCCCCCCGCCCCAAATATGTCCCCTTATAATTTAGCAGTGCAATGAAAGGGAGGGGGTCGGGGGGGGGGGGGGGGGGGGGGGGGATTGATGCATAGAAAACGGTGCAGGTGTGTAGTGCACTCCTCCACACGATGGCCGGTGCTTTGGAAAACGAAATGCAAGGATACAGAGACACATACCAGATAGCATCGATACACACCGCTGTAGTGTGTGTGTGTGTGTGTGTGTGTAGTGTGTGTGTGTGTGTGTGTAGTGTGTGTGTGTAGTGTGTGTGTGTAGTGTGTGTGTGTAGTGTGTGTGTGGGTGTGTGTGTGTGGATGGGTGAGGGAGTGGGGGGACGCTATAATATTGGATAAAAATAGGGGGTAAATATACATGCGAGCCAGCAGATGCACAAATCCCCGAGCAGAGCAATCGCATGCCATAAACCAGGGGGGGGGGGTTAAGGGAATCAGTGATCGGTCACAACACAAAGATTCATCCCGCGGATCAGAATCAAAATCCTCCTTCACTCACCTGCATTCACAGAAGAGTCTGACCCGCGCTCCATGTCGAGATTTCCTCCATGGCTGTGCCGTGCCGATCCAGTGCGTCCCGTTACAAAGACACCGTCTCTCTCTCTCTCTCTCGCTCTCTCTCTCTCTCTCTCTCTCTCTCTCTCTCTCTAGATCTCTCTCTCTCTCCCTCTCTCTCTCTCTCTCTCTGTGGCTGTGTGTGTGTGTGTGAAATGTCCCCCGCCCCCCCCTCCCGGTGTCGCTATCAAACGCACGGATCTTTTACTCTTTATCTGCCGCTTTGCACGCTCCGTGTGCTTTGCGCATTCACGACGCCAAGGTCAGGAGCGTCCAGCGGTTTGCACGGAGCGCCCACCTCGGAGCTCTCTGTGCGCGGCGCCCACTGCCGGGGCGTTACTAGGCAACCGCCGGGATGCGCCAGTGTATTCGATTCAGCCTCCAACACACCGAGCACATCCCAATTTAGAAACCATTAACTAAACCACCTTTACCTTGGAAAGCACACACACACACACACCCACACATTTACATCTATGCGCTCCGGATGAACCCGCCTTCCATTAGCCACAGAAACAAGTGGCCATTCAAGAAGCGTGCACATGCACCACGGGCCTACGTGCACGACAAGATGTGCAAATGATATCTAACTGGGATAATAAGCCTGTTAGCGAATTCTGACAACCATGATAAAATGGTGTTTGATAAGAAAAGGCCAGAGAAATTGCACAGCATCACCCAATTTGTGTCCAACATTTGGTTTGTAAAGCCTTTTTTAAATTTGACTCATAATTAAGCTTCCAGATATGAATTTGCAAATCAAAGATTAAAACCCCTGCAGTGACAGCCCCCCTGGGACACAAAGCCCATGTCAAGTCATATTTGTGTAAATAGCATGTTAAAAACAATCTGAGCCAAAATTGCTTTTAAAAATGGTAAAAAAACAATAATGGATGAAAACAGTATGTATAAATGCAGATACGAATATGGATAATTAGAAAGCAAAACCACTGTAAGAGGAAGAGAAGATCCGCTAAAAGCCACACAAAAGAAAATTAAAAGAGATAATCAACAGAATCATAACGATGAATACAGCTGGATTAAGAGTGACAAGGTGGGATTTTAAATTAGTTTCAAAATGATTGATAGCAGGTCAAGACCTAATCTTAAACTGTTGACACGTCTGAGTTGACAGGACAAGACCATTGCAAGCTTTGTAGAAAAATAGTAGTGCTCCATATATTTCTTTTTACTTTAGCTGAAAAGTGCAAGTCTTTTGAGTTTAAGACTGGACGGGCAATACTGTGAGCACATGGTAGGAAAGAATCCAGGACAAATAAATCGAAGTTGCTTCTTTTTTAAATAATCTAATACAGATAAAAAAATCAATGGATATACAGTACGTGTTGATTCCAACCATTCTCCATTTCAAGATTTGAGATGATTCAGCTGCCGCACTGCTTGCTAAATATAAAGTAAATTAAAAATATTAACACCATATTGGAATCTGCTTTAATCATACATCATAAATCCACAAATGTATACAGTATAAGGCAATATCCATGCAGACAGTTGCTGACAAAACAATTCCCCCACATATGCTTTTTTTTTTTAATGCCCAGTGGCCATATCTGCGGTGCTGTGCTTATTGTGCACATAGGCCTGTAGAGCAGAGGGAAAGTCTTTGCAGGGCCTTCAGAGAGATACTGCCCAGTGATGTCTGTTTCAAGCTGGGTGGCCAACACAAGACAATCTTGTTACAGAAAACAATATTTTTGGTATTTCTGTGTGCTCCTCAAGCCTGGCAGATACTTTGTTTTTCAGACGCAGTAATGGGGATACATTCATAGGCATTCTTACCTTTCAGTTGATCTATTACAGGTCATCTGTGGCTGTATTGGATGGTATGGCTCCATAAATACTTGAGTGGACAGTTTTTATGGAGTGGACCAGTATTACTCTTGTGGGATGTGTGCAGGAAGACATTTAAATCAAAGACACAATTTCCAGTCCAGATATTTGCATCTTGAACAGTTTCTCAACATTAACCTTTGAATCTGCTTGATTAGAGACAAAGAAAAAAAAGAGCTTGTGCTACCACAGGCGTGCCAGGATATCCATGTTTCTTTTCCTTTTCTCTCATGATGAAAAGATTCCCATTTAGGGTTGAACTGACATGAGTTGATGTCAGCAGTTGTACTCCGAGGACTGTTGCCATGGTGCCACAGGCCTCAAAAGACAAATTTATGTCAAATCTGTCAGGCACCATATATTTACTTTCAGCATCTTTACAGTTTTTTGCCAGTGATGAATCTGCAAACGCCACCGTCTTCCAAGGGCCTTCCTGGCAATGCACCATGAACCTTAACCTGCTCTGATGAGTCCACGTGTTGACTGATATTTGCTTTATTGAGCTGAGCCTTACTTGAGCCCAACAGTTTCAGGCCTGGGCCACCACACGCTCTCCGACGAGTTCCTCCGCAGGCATCACTCAATGGCATGTGCTTCAGATTTTCTTTGGTGGGAAGAGTTTGATAAAACCACTGAGAGGCTGTCCTTGCTGAAATTCCAGAAAACTGTCCGAGAGGTCAAAAGAGGAGATGAGGTCATGCCTGAGCTGTTTTGAGCCGGGGTATAGAGATAATCACCTTCACTCACTGTAATCAGCGGCGGAAGGGGAACTTTAAAAAAAACGTACAACTGGCTTCTGTGATTGCGAGCAAGTGTGAAAGATTAAGACAGCAGTTACAAGTGAAAGCCGGATGTCTGGGCTCACCTCCATGGACTGGGTAAAGACCTCAGATGTTTAAACGGTGCTCGGGGTAGAGCCAATTCCCTAAAACTGAAAAGCACCAGTGACGTGTTGGACATTTGAGAAGGATTCATCCCATGCGGGGGTATTTGTGGCACATCCAATTGGAAGGAGACATCTGGGGGCAACACAATGATGAGATTACTTATTCCATCTGGCCTGCTAACTCTTTGTGATCGTCCAGGAGAATCTGCGGGAAAATGCTGAGTTGCCGACTTGCAACCAGTACCTAGAATGTCTTCGAACTAACCTGTCTCAATCAGCTGTCTTTCCTCTTTTTCATTTTTGAACATTGTCAACATGGAGGCTGTCATGTGCATGCTTCAAACACTGCAGGTAGGGAATAGACACCTTATTAGCTCTCACATATGTTCAAAGAAACAGATCTGTATCTTGGTTCTGACCTCTTATTTAATAAGGGTCAGTTTTGGCTTTGTTTACCCGATTCCCGGCGGCCCCCTCAGATCCTTCTTTTCCCCTGCTTTGTTCTTCACGACCCACTGCAGTGTCTGCCGTGCGCTGAGAGCAGACAATTGCAGCATGCCCAAATAATGCAGAGCACTCCTCAAACAACCCTTTCCCTACTACATTATGGATATGATACAAGGTCCACTGTCTTTGATGATTCCACTGACATTCCTTGTCTTTCTTGGCAGGAGACCGTATATTTTTGAGGGGGTTGTTGATTTATTTCTGTTTCCTCCATCAGTTAATGTATTTATGCCATGCTAGTGTATTGATGGGTTGCTCTGAATATCTGATCAATTGTGTAAATAAATCAAACGAAAACATCTACTTTGTTCCTTGAATACACTATAAAAAGATTAGACTATATGAAACTTTAATGATCCCCGAGGGGAAAGTGGGTCATGTAGCCGTGGAGAGGAGGATATACTGCAGGTATGTGCAAACAGAAACAGCTGCTGAATTAACCAGAGGAAAGCAACACTACAGGATACGGTGGTAACAGTGAATTTAACCTGCTGAATATTGAACATATAGCCAATCGTATAACAAGCAACAGATGCAGTCCTTCATTTGCAGGTCAGCGCATGTTAGTTTATAGATTTACAGCAGAAGTGCAGTGTGTGCAGAATGTGCATCAATGCCGAGGGAGGACAGTTAGAACACAGCAGCCTGTTAAAAGAATGCAAATGCATGATTTATATGATGATGATTCTACAATTGGGGGTACAGTGCAAATATTGCTTTGTATTTATCGATGTACATCAACCCCAAAAGTAATTTACATAACCAAATGATCCCTCTGTCATATTCAAACCCTACTGGAGCTTACCTGCAGAGGTGGTGCTGTTGTCAGACACCCCTGAGCGTTACGCTGTGAGGCAGCTCCAGGCTGAGAAGGTGCATTTACATTGCTGTTTTCACATTCTTCATCACAATAATATCTCTCAATAATCTCTGAATCAAGAAAACCTAATCGAAGCACCTTAAGAATAAGAATAAACAATCTTCTCCATCGTAGATTACCACCGCCAAAGGGGTTATGTTTTCATCTGCGTTATTTGTTTGTTTGTTTGTCTGTTGGTCAGCAGGATTATGCAAAAACTACTCGACAGATTACCACAAAACTTGAGGGAAGGATGCAGTATTGGTCAGGAAAGAACCCTAGGTATTTTGGCGAGTATCCTGCTGAGGGGGCAGGTCCAGGACATATTTTTTACCCCACTTTCTTTCACATTGTGATTTATGTTTTTTTAATTAACTTTTCAGAAAAGAATGCATGGCTCTTGATTGAAAAAAAAACAGGCATAGTTAGGGGACTGATGTTGGTGAGAAATATGGTGCAGATCCAAATAAAGATCTGGATCTAGTGCAATTTAATATGGTTTCATAGGGGGATACCAGGCCTCGGGGAAGGTATGCGCTCTCTGAGTGCTATTTTTTTTTTTACATATAAAATATTATTGTGTGAATGCATGTCATGTATCAGCAATGTTTACAACACTGAGGGAACAAAAGAGGACAGACATAAGACAGCATTTAATGTGGTATCCCTAATGTTAACTGCTGTCAATATCTAACCTACCACCAAAACCCGTTCAGTGATTTCCCCTGCCCTGTCTATGCGGGTACTTACAGTGTATTTAATAAGCTATTCTCTGCACCATAGATATATATTGAGCCAATCATCCTTGTCAGATCTAAAGGCTCAGTGGGAGGAAGAAAAACCTGCAAGACACGACCCAGGGAAAAACAACTACCACGTACTTTCACTGTTCCTCCTATGTGTTCCTCACACTTTCCCATGATGCACCGCGCGGCTGTAGTAGTTGGCAGTTGTGTTTATTACCATAACTTTTAAAACATATATATATATTTAATACATATTTACATGTGCGCTGCAGACATTGGTCACTTCACTCACACGGACTTTTAGCGGGTGAAGGCGAGCTCTCGGGGCGTCCAGCTTCCGGAAGGTTACCGCGGTGACCCGTCGCTAGGGCAACGACGAATGACGTGACGGGACGCGGGAGAGCAAACGGTTGAAAAGCAGCCGAACAACCTGCGGACTGTGTGTGTCTGTGTGTGTGTCTGTGTGTGTGTAGACATGGAGAGACGCGGTGTGGGGGGGGAGAAGCTCAAACCCCCCACGGACTTCACCTCCTCTGCTGGTTCACGTAAGTTGAGTCTTCTGTTTACATGTTTAAATCCTGCTCGTAACTTTATAGCAGGATCCAGATCACGTTAGCTGACGTTAGCTTCAGATGCACCTGATGATCTTAACGCAGTGGTCTGCATGTTTCACCTCCAGTGTTAACAAACAGCTCACAATGAAAGAAGTTGCACTTAGGAGAGGGAAGTGGACATGCTGGTAAATTTACAGAACAAACATTATAGATGAAGACTAGCTAACCCATATCTTGCAACCAGTACCTAGAATGTCTTCAAACTAATCTCAATCAGCTGTCTTTCCTCTTTTTAATTTTTGAACATTGTCAACATGGAGGCTGTCATGTGCATGCTTCAAACACTGGAGGTAGGGAATAGACACCTTATTAGCTCTCACATATATTCAAAGAAACAGAGCTGTATCTTGGTTCTGACCTCTTATTTAATAAGGGTCAGTTTTGGCTTTGTTTACCCGATTCCCGGCGGCCCCCTCACGTGAGTTGATTCTTCTGTTTACATGTTTAACGCCCGCTCGTAACTTTATAGCAAGATCCAGATCACGTTAGTTGACGTTAGCTTCAGATGAACCTGATGATCTTAACGCAGTAGTCTGCATTAGTCTGCAAGAGGAAAGACAGCTGATTGAGACAGGTTAGTTTGAAGACATTCTAGGTACTGGTTGCAAGATATGGGTTAGCTAGTCTACATCTATAATGTTTGTTCTGTAAATTTACCAGCATGTCAACGTCACCTCCAGTGTTAACAAATAGCTCACAATGAAAGAGGTTGCCCTTAGGAGAGGGAAGTTGACATGCTGGTAAATTTACAGAACAAACATTATAGATGTAGACTAGCTAACCCATAACTTCATGTAATGCAGGGAGCGTCCAGGAGGACCTGGTGCCCCCGTCACATTTTGCATCGAGTATCCAGTCTGCTGCCCCCCCCAGAGGCGTTCAGGTCACAGGGACGACCCCATCCGTCTCCTGGTTAACAGCAGCACCATCAGGGGACCCCCACCCTGCCAACCCATGGCTCGCCATCACTCAGGCCCGACAGGAAATCTTGGAGCTGAGGAAGGAAAACCAACGGATTATGATGTTACAGGAAACCAGCATAAAAGGAAGAATCCCTGCAGATCATCCGTCAGACCTCAGGGCGAGGTATCCCACAGTGTGTTTTACATGGGAGAAATACACTTATTGTCTGTTATTTGTTCTAAAATATTGAATCAGTCTTCATACTTAAACACAGATCTGCAGAGAGGAGTGAGCATTGGTCCAGATGGGAGTCAGAGTGGTGTCTGGAGGCAGAAAAGCACAAGGCCGAGGCGGAGAGGTTGAAGGGCCAGGTGGACACCCTGAAGGACAGTGCACGGAGACACAGAGAGGAGATCAGAGACGGAGACAGCACCCTGAACAGGTAGGAGATATGTTTATGTTAGAGTGCAGTCGAGCCATTTTACGGTTATGTTCAAAATTTTCTATGTTAAATAAAATGTCAGAGTTTTGTGATTAATTGTAACCGTCGAGCTTAACGTGGACTAATCTTTTGTGTGGCAGACAGAGCCTGGAGTTGGAAGCGGTGCGTGAAGAGCTTTGTAAGAAGAAGTCTGAACTCAGCCAAATCAGAGACGAGCTCAGTCACAGCAGTGTGCAGAAGGAGAAAATAAGCTCACAGGTAATGCTTGTTTACTGACTAAACATTTCATTTCGACACAAAGTTCACCGGGGAGTTGCTGGCGTCTTATAACTCATTTTGGAAGTGTGTGGTGTGGTATTTTTAGAACACTATTTCATAGTCAACTGACCCTTTTAAATTTAGCAAGTTCCACCAATGCATTCCATCTATGAATATTCTCCTTTTGTTTAACATTTGTCTTTGTTGCAGCTTGAGAGACTAAAAAGCGAATCTGGCGAGGAAACTGCGAGGCTGAGGAGAGACGTAGACCGGAGGAAAGAGGAAACCCGGGAGCTCGCTCTGAAGGCTGAAATGGGCCGGTCACAGGCTGAGGAGGAAGCCAAACAGCAGACGCTGAGGCTTTCAGAACATTTGGAGCAAATTCAGAGGAAGCAAGAGGTGGAGGTGTGTACGCAAGGAAGATTAAACAATCATGTAGATACCAATTTGGGGGACTTTTCTTAAGGTGTAGGCCTAGTATCCAAGAACACAGATCAACAAGCAGAAAGTATCCCTGGATGTGACTGAAAATGTCCAATGTTTCCACCTCTTAACTTCCAGCTTCAACAGTTGAAAGCATCCCACTCAGCAGAGTTGGGCGAAGCCAAGCAAACAAACAGCGAGCTGCAGGACCGACTTGAATCGATGACCTCAGAAGTGCTGCGGCTGAAAAGCACTCAGATGGAGGTATCTACCGAGAGAGATGAGCTGAAAGAACATCTAAGGTGCCACACTCCATCTACAGCTGCCAAAGATCCTAACATCTTTCTACATTTGTCACCACATGCACTTGACTCTGGGATGTTGTTTATTTTTCAGCCAAATGGGACAAGCTTTCGAAACCCAATCTGCAACACTGCACAGCCTCAGAAATTACATCGGCCAGCTCGCCCCAGAGAAACAAGAGAAGGAACAATTAAATGAAGTGGTTGAGGTGTGCACTTTTTAAACAGTATTGATTGCCATTGGATCACTATGAAGTGCTTGGGTGGGAAAACCCTTTTAAATGTTGTGCTTTTTCAGTAAAGCGAGACTGGTGGAGAAAATAAATTGATGAATTAAAATGCCTGTTATAATAATTCCTCCCAACCTCATTTTCTTTTGCAGAGGCTGAACAAAGAGAAGGCAACTCTTAAGATGACCGCAGAGCTTTTGACAATCAGGCTTAACTCTGTGAACGAGATACTCGCCCTTCAAGAAGAGAAAATGGTGAAGGAGGTGGGTGTTCTTTACCTTTTCATTTAAAACTTCTTCAAGAAAACGATAATTTGTCGGCAATTGTTGTCCATGCTTCATCTTGAGTAATTGCTGTGTTTGTGTGCACATGTTTTTGTTTGTGTGTGTTCCAACAGACCTTGACAGACCCACATGGAAAGAATGGATCTGAAGGCCTTCAAGTGATTCAGCTCTGGAGAGAAAAAGTGTTCAAGTTATGTGTTCAGCTTCGCTCCAAGGACATTGAATTAAGAGGAGAAAAGGATGAAGTCCTTTCAAAAGTACGAATCCTGGTAGTACACGTGTGGTACAGTCACATCCACGTGTGTTTGAAACTGTGATTAAAATGTAATACTGTGTGTTTTTAGCTCAGCTCTTTGGAGGTGCACCTCCAGCAGGAGCAGCACCGGGCTTGTGTCCTCCAGCACAGTCTAGATGACAGGATAGCTGAGCTGGATCTGGAGAGAGTGGAAAAGGAGGTTAGTAGCAGAGCAAGTGATGTGATTAACGTGGCTGTCTGCAATTTTTGATGACGCTAAATAAATTTGGGGCTGCTTAGAAAAGTGATAAACTCTTGGCATACATTTTTTTTTTTTTAACACAGCAGAGGATGCTGAGTATGTGAAAACTTTGCTAGTTCCTGAGAGTTGAGGTTGTAAGAACAGCAGCTGGCCACATAGAGATTCTCAGAAGCGTGCATGATGGTATATTTGTATACGATACTCCATCATATGGTTATGTGTTTCTCCAACCAGACGTTAAGACAGGACTTGGCCCAGGCTCACAAGGAAAATTCTCAGCTAAAGTCTCAGAGCCAGAAATCGGCGTCTGAACTTAAAATTCTGACAGAGGCCGTGCAAAGGTAAAACAACTAGAATTAATTAAGGCTATTAAATAATAAGAATAATAGTGTAGAGGTAAAAGCAAAACTGTTATTTATGCCAGTTTTAAAAGGTTTGATCACAGATAATTACAGATTTTGGCTTTGCCTCACAGGTTCCGTCTGGCATTTGAAAGTAAGGTGGCAGAAGTGGATGCAGCTCAATCAAGGCTCAACACTTTCACCCAGAGGCTCATTTTCGCTAAAAGACGAGTGGAGACAATCCAAGGTGCGATCACACTGGAGGTTTATGGAATGACTGCGATGGTTTAATTTAAAGTAAATAATTCACATGATGGTGTTCTTGCTTGACAGCTTTGCTCATGAGGAGAGTGGCTCTGCAGAAAATTAAGCAGGCCGGTAAAGAGACTGAAGAGGCCGCTGACAGGTACAGTATGAGGTTCCATCATATATGTTCAGCATATTGATCAGTCTCTGAAGCCCAAATTAAAACTGCTTACTTGTTTCGAACAAGGGCTTCCAAATTTCAATCATTGCTTTTTATGAAATGAAATAAGTCAAGCATCTCTTTTTATTTTCATGCTCTAAATGTCAGATCTTTTTGTGCTTTTACTGGGTTAGTGATTACATGGAAATTAAATGAATCATTATGGGTCAGATTTGAAGTGAGCTAATTTGGAAAGCATTTCATCCAAATGAATGTACCCGTTCAACACTAATTCAGAATGAATAGACTTATTCAAGCCTACTTATGCATTTCACATTGCATTGACATATCTATTGTATACACAGTCCAAATAAGAGCATATTGCCTTACAAAACATGCCTCAAAAGAAGCAGTGGTCAAACATGAAAATATCTGTTTCAGCATTGTTGGAAATGGGGCAGAGTAAATCAATACAGTGATATTAATACCACAATGTCAGGATATCACAATATGATTATAGCATTATTCAACATGCCAAAGCTGTTCCTTTCTGGATCGTAAGAGTGAAGCTTGCTTTGTTAGATGTAACTGTGCAGTTTCTTCTCAGCCTCTCTGCATGACTCTCTGTTCCTTCATTTGCTCTGCCATCTTGTCTGTGCTGCCCTGCAGCCTGACAAACCTCCAGACAGAGCTCGGGTTGGTGTGTGAAGAGAGAGACAAGCTCACACAGGAGCTCAAAAGAACCCCGGAGCTCATCGAGAAAGCCTTGGCCGATCTGAAAGAACAGTGTGAGCAGCCTCGCACCAACATGACAAGTTATAGTGGATCATCTGTTGGCTGTACATGTTGTGGCAGCCCATGTTTGTAAGCTCACTTTGCACCTCCTCCTCCTTCTCCTCAGATGAAAGCAAACGGAGGCAGCAGCAACAGGAGCTGGAGCAGAGCTGGACGGAGGTCCGGCAGGCTGCGGCTGGGAGAGAGGAGGCGGAGAGGAGCCTGCAGCACTCGCAGGCACAGCTGGAGGAGTGCAAGGGCAACCTGGAGAACCTCCGCTCTGAGCTGCTCACCCAGCAGGAGCACAGCGAGCAGGGTGAGGCAGCAGCTCTCTTAAGCCGCATTACTGGTTTTCAGCCTTGATTTATCTGAGGAAAGGAGACAGAGTACCCCTGCTCTTTTAAAAAAAAATGCCCTTCACCACACTCTCCTCATATTCACACCTGGGATTCGGCTGCCACTCCCCTCTGCTTGGTGGCATCACTGGAGCATTTAAGGATTAAGTGAGATGCTCAAGAGCACCTTGACCGTAGTTGTTCCACCAACTCCTCCGTAGGGAATATATCTGCCTCTTTAGCTGCTACGTGCACCACTATTTTTACCAACTAGTCGCTAATTTGTTTGTCTGCCATTTGGAACTGGTCCTTATTGCGTGCAGCTGGTGATTAAGAACTTTTAGATGTAACAGCTGCCTGCTGTGGTCCCGCTGTGAGGGAACCAAACCAGTAAAGCTGCAAGGCAAAAAAACAAAGTGATGATCTTCAAGTTGCCACAAAACTCTGACTGCAAGTCAGGTGATACATGTCTGTTTTGGTTTTTCATTTGACACTCTTTTCATTTACATGATTTATAAAAACACAGAACAGATTATAGCCACTTCAACGATGCAGACATCAGATCCACGCAGTATGATTACATTTTTATTTTGATTGCCAGTTCTTAACATGCCTCAATATTCCTCAGTCTTGTTGAAACAAAAAATACGTTTTGCATTAGCTGTACTTTAAAAATTAATTGGAGGTGCTCTTTTCTGACCTTTAGGCCACTGCCACCTTGCTGTGTTAGAGTTTGTTATGTGCTACCCTAGTCTCATTATAATCATTTATTGGGGGATTTTTTTCTTCATTTATAGAAACAGGAAAATACTAAACAAATACACATACACTTAACATACAAAATACATAATAATAATAATAATAATATTAAAATCATATTGTAATATTTGATAAATCGGATCTTTCAATCAGCTCTGTTCATAGAGGTCTTGCTGTCAGTGAAAATTTGTAAACAAATTTGATTAAGATCAATTTATTGTATGAGATATAAACACATACAGCATTAGACCCTGAGCTCTCAGCGTGCAAGACACTGCATTAAGAATGGTACATGTGTTTTTCTTCAGTCCTGCAGGAGAGGGTGTCTGAGATGGACGACTGCTGTGCTGAGAAGCTGAGAGAGATGGAGGTTCAAGTCAATACAGCCAGGAGAGAGCACACTAAAGCAGGTAGGAGCTGGAAAGGCACGGCGCTGCCTCCTCTCACAGAGGCCTAACACAAGGGACTGAAGTCATATCTGTATGGCAGACTGCCAGCTAATATGACTGGAATTGTTTACGCAGTATACAGCATTTCCTGATGGCGCTTCATCCGTCTGTGTTGTCTCTTGCAGTTATGACATTGCGGCAGTTTCAGAGAGAGGAAGCAAGGAAACAGGATGAGAAGGGAGAAGCTCAGTATTTAGGGGGTGCACACACAAAGAGGAAAGTTCAGAATGCACAACCAAAGGAGATTGAAAAGGACAAAAGCCTATTGATGGTGAGACTTTCTTTAAGCAAATGACACTTGTTGTTGGGGTCTTCATTTCTGTTGATGACCTCATACGACCTGAATCTGTTCCAGGCCACTGTTGCTGAGCGAGGGCTGACGAGTGAGTACACAAGACTTCATGCAGCAGCTTCACAAAACTCTGCTGCTCCCAGAGAACAACAACAAAAACCTTCAGAGAGGAGTAGCTCTGTCCAACTACCTGCTAAGGGTAAGAAATGTCCTAACTCCTACTGATGCTCTTTTTATAAACCCTAACCCTTGCGATGACATGAATGAAATGACCGTCTGGCCTGTCTGTGTCCCGTCAGAGAGACTCCTGTCTGTTTTGGAGGAGCTCCGCACTCTCAGTGCTGCAGTGGTACACAGCTCGGAGGACTCTGCTGAGGAGGAGGAGGAGGAGGAGGGAGAGAAAAACAGTGTGGGTCCATCCACAGACAGCTTGCACAGCTGATACCTGAGGATGAGTCACTGGAGGCAGTTAAAACACCTTAATTTGTACAAAAGGTGGGCAGTGTTAAAGATGTTGGAGCCAATTACAGTCACTGGAAACAAATTGTTTGAGCCAAAAATTTCAGAAAAATACACACACCACATTTCCCGATGGGTGTATAAGAAGAAAAATAGGTACTTAGAGCAGACACAGTATGCATAAATATCCCAGTCATCTCCCAGGGTAATCTATATAAACAGCTTCTGCATGTCAAAATGCGGAATAACACTTAATGGAGAATAGACAAAATCTGACTGGACCTAAAACGCCTACAATTATCACATTACCATTGTGTTTTCTGTGGAGAAATGTTCAACCTCCTGATAAAAGATGATTGGAGTTCAATCAGTGTATGGCGATTAGATGATAAAGTCTTGGCCTGGTTATTCAAATTTAATGGAAACGCATTAATGAGCAAAGTTAATTTAACCCAATCAACATATTGGACCATCTTTCCCAAACACTCCTCAACAAACATGATATAAAAGATTGTGATGTTTATGGGGAGTTTCAGTTGTAAAAAATAATCAGATTTGTAATTCTCTGGTCTGCCCACTGAGTCAATGAAATGCCTCACAGCAGAAGATGATGTGTTATTCATTCACAATAGAAACAATGTATTTATAATTTCTCTATAGATAATTAATAGATTTATGCTGATGTAAAATTGATGTATATGTAAAATAGCTACGCAGATGGTGATGGCTTAAATAAATAAATGCAATCATGTGATTAGACGAAACCCTGCGAGATACAAAAATACAGCTAACTAGTACTTTCCCAGTTTATGTGAATAGAGTCTGTCTGTACTGTTGAAGTTCATGTGATGTTTTCTTGCTATGCAGAGGCTGGTGTTTTACTTTTCAATGCAACCTATATAATAAAGTATTTTTTTTGTATAGTTGAGTACATGGTCTACAACAGTATTGTCTGGGGGGAGATGGTGGACAAATAAATTCATGATTTGATCAAAATGGAACTTCCAGTATTGATGTCAGACCCCAAATGAAGAAGATCTGACGTCGGTTTCGTCTGACGGGTCCCAGGTCGGTCGAATCCAAGTTAAATCCATACAGCCGGTTTTAATGTGATGTTGCATCTGCTCTCTCTTTATATAACACATGAACTACTGGGGGGGCCCCCCTGAATAATTTCAAATGGAAAGAAATCAATATTTTCTATTTGGGTTCATGGAGGTCAGTTCTGAAATGAGTTTACAGTTCCAGGATTGACGATGATAAACATCATGATGAACTGGATAATTGTGCTATTTGTCATGTTGTCAAGAGTGCTAATAAATTTAACAATAGCTCGTAGTTTCGAGCCTCTAGGTTAAAAGAAACTCATGGAGAGCAGAGGCAGAGCTGAGTGAAAATACTAATAAAGTCCAGACGGTGCTACTCTATTTTCTAAGAGCATCAAAATTAATTTGCGGGGACACACTCAACGCTTGAGAGGTGATTCATCACAGTAGAGGATTAATGCATTTAATGTAATTTTTTAAAAGAACATTGTTGTATTTCAGTAGTGCACTGTTGCTTTTATATATGGTGCTTGAGAATTTGTAAAACAGCACCTAAGGCATCTGAATATAATATGCATTGTATTTAAAAAAATCTATTATTCCTTTGATGATGAAGAACCTGTAGTAATCTAAACATATATACATTGGGATAGATTATTTTAAAGGAATGTGCCAACAATTATAATATTACACCGTTTACCGTGGATCTGTCTCTGATCCACATCAGATCACATGCACTTGCATCTTGTATGGAATCTGTTGTCTTGTGTATCTAAACCAGCAGAGGGCGACATTGTCAAAGGTGAGCTCAGCACATGTAGTGATCTCCATCCTTTGTTTGGTCCACCCTCTGCAAAAGGCAGCTCATCCATTGGAATATTATTGGAGACGATAAAAAAAATGGATTTGTAATGGTAATACAGGTGTTTCTTACTTGCATCTTTGGATGTGGATGCGAGTGAGGGTGGATGGCTTAACATGTAGTTTAAAGGATATTACTTTGAATCAGGCTTAAAGCAACACTCTGTAACTTTCACTGTGCAACAGTGCCCCCTGCAGCCACATGAGTTGACTAAATCTCCTATATCGAACCTGAAGCTTAACAGAATTAGTCATTTTCATAAAAATAATAAAAACCTTTCAACCTGTTGCCCTGAACTGAAACACAACTGCTTCCTGAACCAGAAAGACTGCAGCTGTAACAAATCCACCAAACTCTATTTAAAACTCTTGATATTTAAAAAATGTCCTCGCTATATATTGGTTTTTAAATCCCCCCATGTCTAACTGATCTACAGTTCGACATTACTCTTGAATTTGTTGGGTCTGATTCAATATAAGTGTCAGTCAGTTACACATTTTTCACAGAAAATCGTACCCTCTCACTAAAGTTACATATAGAGCAAGAAAAGGCACCTGGTTTAATTGTTGCATTTCATCTATTATGCTGCATTGTTTCTCCACAAACATGAGAAGTTCTGAGTACTTTCACGTTGATGGAAAACGTGGTAGGCTACTACATGTTTTAGTATACAGCCTCAGTAAATGCATTTACTTGGTATATCATTGCCTCAGCAGTGTCGAGAGAGTAGCTCAGCAGCCAGAGTACACCGTGGTTAACTGGTGAATAATTTAGTAGAGCACTGCAACCTAGAAGAGACATGAAATAAATGATGTAATAAAAACCAATCAATAAACTCCCGAACAATTCCGAAGTAATGACAATGAAAATAAATGGTCCTAACAAGCGAATGACTGCCAACTGAGTTTATATCTATATTGACACTGTTTCATTTTTGTCGTAATATTACCAGTGGAACTAACCCAGTTCTTGGATGAAGGCTCCAATGACCTAATGTGTTTTATTGATAGATTGCATAGATAGTGTTATGTGCTTGTGGTTGAACCCTCCTCCCTCTGGTGGTGAGGCTGCTGCTGTGCCGTCAGGGTGCAGCGCGTCTCATCCGAACATCTGCTGTCATCAGCGGTGCCTGTCATCAAGTGTCGGCGTCAAACCGCTACGTCTGTTTCTGGTTATAATCGAAATGACCACATACCTGCAGGTTCTGTCTGTTGGATGTGGTGGAAGGAATTTTCCTGATGTTCAGCAGCACTGGTTTCGATTCAGGAAATGATTTATGACATTATTATTATTAAATGCTGTATCAAATATTTATGATGTAAAATGAAGAAACTAATTATTACAAATATCATGGGACAGGAAACGGCCCCACGACCAGTTTCCTTTTGCTAAATTGTGTTGAATTACTAGAAATAGTGTACTGTACACAGCCTGTTGCTCGTTAGGAAACCATGTTTGTGTACTGGTTAGCCAGACACAGTCAGACTTCGTGTGTCTGAGATGTGAAAACTTTATCCTCTGTCACGTTCTGTCATACTTTGCCAAATGTCCTAAAAGCAGAGTCCTCTCGGGGACAGTCCTCATTCAAGCTTGCTACAGTCAGTGACTCGAATAAGCTGCAGAAATCCTGGTCAATTATTATCACTGTGTTTTCTCTCATGTAGCTCTTCCTTAGATGTGTCCCAGTCATCTGCCTTTTCAATAGCTAACACTAATATTTGATAACTTGATAGCTTCCACCCCCTGAGAACTGGCTCCTGGACAAATTATTTTTAGATCAGATACATGAGAATCCTCACAATCCTCAGTCCTCACCTGAAGTGGTCCTTTTGCATTCAGGTATTACACTGTTTCAATCCAACAGCGGCTCATCTTCCCAGCGGGTCCCTTAGGCCGGCGGTCAGTGGCGCCTTAGCTCTGTGTCCGAGGTTGACGTGATCCAGTGAGGCAGGGGTGTGGACCACCAGGGCCGCATGCTGCCCGAGAGCCCTGGTGGATGGTGTTGTGGCAGGACACGCTACAGGGAGGAGCAGCAGCCACGGAGGAGCAGTGCAAGGGACATGCAGCCAAGGAAGTAACCCTATTTATAGATGCAGGCAATGTGGGGCATTGTTTGGAGGGAGGGGGGCTGCAGTGGACTGAAGTGTCTTCAAACAGCAGCTGTAACGCTGCTTTACCCCTGATCTCGATCAGAGTGATTTACTGTACTGTCATCGCTACAGTGACAGAAGTCAACAAACAGCAGGTATCGAGAGTTATCATAGAAGAAGAACTTTGCAACATATCATGCAGCTGACTAAGGAGGTTATGTTTTCACCCCTGTTTGTTTGTTGTGTGTTTGGTTTGTGTGTATTTGAGCAAGTTTACCCCAAAACAACTCAGCAGATTTACTCAAGACTTGGTGGAAGGCTATGATATGAGACAATGAAGAACCCACACAAATGTGGTGTGAATCTGAATCAGATCTGGAATTTTTTTTCCCCCACTTCCTTTAATATTGCAACATAATGTTTCCCAGGAACTAATTCATAGATCTGGATAAAAAATGAAATCAGGCACATTTAGGGAACTAATATCTATGAGTGTTAGAAATTTGGTGCAGCTATATTGACTGTTGGGCTCTACTAAGTGCCGTAGTTACCAATATATTTCAGCATTTCAGATCAATACAACTACAAGGAGTCATCAGAAAAATATGGAGAGTGCATGAACGGATGGTTTTCTTTCGGAAAACGGCAACAGTAAAACCTGTTGTTTTCTGAGGACGATAAGGTCTCCACCTGTGGCAATCAGTCATCGTGTTTAGAGCTGTAATTGCACTTCCCCTTCGGGAGGATCAGTGCAGTCTGAAGTGCGGCACTGGGATGTGTTTACCAGATGCGTGAATGAAAGAACAAACGTTGTAGAGGATACTCGCTCTTTGTAATTATCACAGCGCAACAGAGCCATTTAAAAACATGAGTTACCTGCTCTTGTGTATTGATAAATAGTGTGCTTAACATACAATGCAACTATAAATGGATATTCAATATGAATTTTAAGGCTCCGTGACCTTCATAAGCAGAATAAACTGGAAAATTTCTAACTGAATATTACATAGAGAAATATTGGAATTATCACATCAAATATAGAATAAGTATAGGCTTTTGTTTGCTCACAGTTTTTTCTCACAGAGGTAATATATGAAACTGAAAGTCAGCCAAAGGGCAGAGCGTCTAATGTTAGTTCTGTCCTTTAAAACATCTGTTGTTGAGATCTCATCAGGCAGAGAATAGAGACAAGGAATCTTTTAGAAAACAGATCCCTGATAATTAAAATGGCCAGGCTCATTTGTTTTGCTCTGTGAGCGCTTTGCCTGTGGGATATTCAGTTAAAGACGTGGGGATGTTTAATCAAATTTCCATTAATATTCGTCTGTGCTGCTGCACCTAAGCTCCCTTTGGTTACCAGCATGCTGTTCGACTGAGGCCTCCTAATTACCAGATTCTTGGACTTCCGTTTCATCATTTTCTCCATTTGTGCTCAATCTGTTCTACAGAATATCATTTGGTTTCTGTTGCTGCTGTTTCTTGCAAAGATACTTGGGTTGAGAGAATCAATTTGTGACAGTTTAATTACATACTCAATATAGTAATGGACAAGTGGACTTTCCCCCCAGAGAAATTAACCCTTTTTCAATGATGTAGAATCAGTTATTCATCATGTCAAGAAGAAAAAAAATGGTGGTGCACTGAAGCAGTTCTGCCATCTGCAAACAATAAATACCCTTCACCTTTTCTTGACTAATTATTTTAAAGCACTGTGATTTATTCCTCTCCATATACACGTTGCCTTGAGCTTCCTGTCATTCAACTGATATGCTAATGCTGGTGCTGGTAATAAAGTAGGACACACTGTATAAGCAAGATGATAAACGCACCCAAGCTAATATTTTTAAACACTGTACCCGCCAGACATCTGTGAGATTACATCTTTTCTGTGTGGAATACAGATTTTCACTCATACCAGAGTAGATGATGTGGTTTTCAAAGTAATAACGCTGATTACTAAAAGGTCCTCAGTGGACCATGTGGACCACTCAGTAATATACATCAAATAAAGGAGAGGCAAGCGTACGTTACATGAATGTGCACTGAGATCTTTTAAGGAATGAAACAGGGGAGAGAACCGTTTTGAAAATGAATAGAGAAACGCTCAGATAGAGTATCTCAACCCCATGTATGTATAATACGAGAGCTGTGCTTGCAGCTTGGCGCATTGGATTTTTGGGGATTACCCCTTCAAGTTGTTCTGCAGACTTGCTAAAGCCTAGTGAAGATGGATGGCAGAGCGTCTGCGATCGGTTGCAGTATCATGTAAGTCATGCCGGCTTTTCAGTGGAAGTCAAATCAAAGCTGTAGCTGGGTTATTCAAGGATTTCGCCCGTGCCTTTGTCACATCCTGTTTAGATTACTGTCGCGCACTCTCTCCTTGCATAACTCAGTCATTTTTAAAGCGTCTCCAGTTTTGATTGAAATTCCGCCGGCAAGCTCCGAGCAAAGTCTCCTCATGAAGACTCATGTTTGACCTGTTTAAGCTTCTTAACACTCAGCTCAGCTCAAATTGATTTAAAAATCCTATTTATTACGTATCACTCCCTCCAGAGCAGAACTCCAACAGAGTTCCTCTGATCATTTATAGATTCACCGCCTGTTACACCTATGGAGGCAGCAAAGTAAAATTCATACTTTATCAAGGCACATACACATGTATTTGATTTTCTTTTCACATCACTGGGCAGTAGTACACGTAGATTGGTAATTATCTGTGTACTTGGTCATTTGCCACACGGCATATACTTTAATTCCCTGCTGAGGCCCAGAAACGCTGACCAACACTGTGTCCAGTAATAAATTACGAAATATTTTTCAGACCAAAGTTTTTCCATTTTCTAAATAAACTGTTTAAAATGGCTGATGAAGACCATAGATGTATTGTTTCTTTCTTTAAAGAAAAGAGGAATTTAAAGAATATATGGGTAAGGCACACAGATCAGCGATTAAGCAAATATAAAACGGTTGTTTAAACACAAGTGATACAATTATGTATCATTCATTTGTCCAACAGATTATAAATCATACTGAAAACTCAATGAAGATGAAGATAATCTCAAGAGAAAGGTTTTTGTAAAGAAATACACATTGTTGACAGTTTGTCCTTTTCCTGCTTTTAATCCACTGAAATAGAGTGGGTGTCTACTTGTTATTCCAATTAGAGTTTTACGCTGATTTTAATTATATATAAATAATGATTAATTAGACATTATACAAATTTGTTGTCATCATGTCAGGTCAAACACAGACACATCTCCTACTGTGCACTGCTGATTAGTCAGAGCTGTCAGATAAAACCAGTGTCAGGGTGGAAACTCATCTAAACTTTGCTTTTTTCCACTGAGCTGCTCCAAAGAGATACGTCGTCTTCTTATTAAAACACATCCTCCTCTCATACTGATGAACTCACCGCCTCTGTGCACTACACATTATCTGGTTTGTGTTTCTGATGATGAGATAACCTGCTGAGATAAAAAAAAAAGGCCCCGAACAAGAAATAAATTATCAAAATCAAACAGAAAATGTGTAAAAACAACACTGGGCTGTTTCCTAAGATGTGGTATCAGAGCAGCTTCTGTAGCTGAAGCTCGCGGCTGAGCCATAAATACCTGAGCTTTACAGGAATCCTTATAGGGGAATGAAACATAAAAGCTTTATTGTACAGTTTTATAACAATCAGTGATCTTGTTTTTATCTCCTGACCTTTCTGTGGGGCTTCAGACCACTTACTGCAGCTGTAACGTTAGGTAACATAACACAAAGCGATGTCAGACAATTTTTATCTTTTTACGTGCATTTTGCTTTTATTGTTGTGTTGTTGTGGCTGCACATAAAACCTCTCAGGGGAAACCACTTCACAGCACAAGCAGGCGTGTCACATGCTGCCCATTGTTTTGGTTGCGTTTTATTAAATCATAGTTAATCCAATGCACAGCGTGCCCCCAGGTTTTTTCCCGCCCTGTGTATGGCTGAATGCAAAGTTGTCATATTAAAGCAAAGAGTGCTGCAGTCCAATCTGTCGTGCATACGAGAGAGAGAGCAACTCGTTATCACACTATTTGGCTTGCTCCCTCTTGATCCCTGACCAAGAGTTACTAATGGCTGAGATTCGCAGAACGCAGCTTGGTTCTGAAGACGTTGTTTGCAGCCGGATTTCTCACCCTTAATTAACCAGTGGCAACCCTCGTTTACGCTATCTGCCCGAGGAGAAGGAAGCCGCGCACGCTTCACAGCACTTCTGCTGCCTGCTCTTCACCTCGCCCAGCGCACTTTGGCCCTCATGTCCGCTTCGGTGTGAACCGCGAGGCCGCACACGTGGCTGCCCCTGTGCCACATCCGATTTCACAGGTTCAAGCTCTGAGTAATGATGCCAGGACAGAGGCCATGAGTGAATTCACAGGTAGAGAGGCAACCTTCAAAACAAGTATTATTTCACTTATTAATCTGTCAAAGAGAAGAGCTGGCTCGGCTTTACAGCTGATAAATGTTTTAGGAATTATGCAGGAACCCAGATGTGTCTTTGCTCAATGTAAGGTGATGCAGACACTTACACAATGAAAGAGTTTCTATTTACATTTTAGCATCAGTTACCAGTTTAACAGTTGTTCCCAGTGACTTTTAAATAGTAGAATCGGTGGTCTTCTCTTGATGACTTGATTACTATGGATGTGTCTGATTGTAACTGTGTGCTCTCTGTTACTGTAAAGGCCACTATATATTATGTGTATATAACACATTATATCTGTACAGGGGAATAGTGCCTGTCTAATCCCACACATACTCCATTCTCTCTCCAAGAATCACCAAGGTCAGGTTATAGATAAAGGGCCAACCAACAGTATGTTGTAGTGTCATGTAGCTCATGAACTTTCATATCTAACTCAGATGGCCAAGACAGAGAAGCACCAACTTCAACTCTCACCGACTTCATCTCTTTTCTTTTTGTGTATTTTATCAGTGGCAAAATGCAAGGGCACTATTTGATTTAGGAATGCCTACTTTAGGCTTAACTATCCAATCGGATCTGAACACCTACATGTAACATAGAGAGTGACAGCAATTATAGCCAGTCATGGATATGCTGTAAGAATGGGTGACACTACTAGAGGGAGATATATGAGGATGCTGTGGAAGACCTCTTCAGACTTGGGGATGACAATTGCTCATCTTGCTCTGTTAGCGATGTTATATTGTTCGCCCTTCTGGTCTCCCTGATGCATCAAGTCTACAAGGAAATCTTCTCCA
This sequence comes from Limanda limanda, assembly GCF_963576545.1. Taxonomy (NCBI): domain Eukaryota; kingdom Metazoa; phylum Chordata; class Actinopteri; order Pleuronectiformes; family Pleuronectidae; genus Limanda; species Limanda limanda. The sequence goes on from NC_083649.1 coordinate 17,241,835, forward strand.
TAAGACATCAGCTGCTTCCTGAGTTCTCCTTTCACCAGCTTCCAGAAAACTTCCACAACAACAGGTAACACTTCCTATGCCTGTATTTAGGCCACTCCACTCCCTCAGGCTTACAACTTGTGTGCATAATTCTGTGGGTATAACGAGCAATTGCTATACAAAACAAGGTTAAGATCAAAACTTTGGTGGATTGGTGTTGACAAGTGATCAGGCATCTATGTTTTATGATGGATATGATACATACGATAAATGCACATTATATCTTGTTTCTACATTATGGGACATTTATTAAATTCATCAATACCACTGTAAAAAAAACCTCTTATCAGAACGTGATGTTGGAAATCAAAAATTGACCCTGTGTCCTTGCAGCTGCAAGACAGTCGAATTACCTCGCTTGACTTTTGAGAGGAAAACTGACCTCAGAAACCTGTTGAATCGTTCAAGGTCCAGGGATGTATCACACAATTTATACAGTAGGGCCAAATATATGTCCAACCTCCATGCATAGTCCCTTATTTTATTTTTTTTAACAATATATTTATTGAGTTTTACATAAAAGAAACATACCTTCAAACATTTATAAACATACAAACATTTATGAACACCCCCAACCCACAATCAAACACTCAGGGTAAAGAAAAAAGGCAGGAATTAAATAACTTAAATAAGATTAAATAGAATAATAATAAAAAAAAACATATATAAAAATATAAGAATAAATGGAAGTAAATAAAGACATAATTATACAAATACAAATAAATTAAATTTAATTCCAATCAATCAAATCAAAAGCCTAGATAAAATAAAGTTCTCTTATTCATAATATTAGATAGTTACAATTAATATTCATCCTACTAGGTGCTGCTATTTTATTCTGTTTCACTCATTAATTTCCACTTGGTCGCTTTCCAAAAATTGCATGAAGGTGTCATAGTTCCTTATTTAGTAAATGTTACCAAGTTGTCATATTTTTTGTTGGTGTTGTTAAACGTGTTAGTTTTTAAAAGACTACTAACAGGATAAGGCTATTTAGGGACCAGTGAGATCTCAGCTGGGGCCTGTGTCCACCCAGACCCACCCCTGGAGCCGCCCCTGGCCAGTCAGTTGGATCCAACACAGGGAAAGCAACACTGGAGAAAGACTTAATGAACACCAGCCTGTAATCACTTAAAACATTGCTAATGCTTGCATGCAGTGCATCTCACTAACTAGCAGGGCTTCACTTTTTATCATCTTATTGCCGGTGTTGCCTCTTGGAGCGGTGCCAGAACTTCACCACGCCATTAATTGGACCCACCATATGGTCCACACTTCATTAATGCCATTTTGACTAACACACCATGGGGAGTTATGGAGAGGCCTGCTGATATGTGGACACGGTTGAAACCTACTAAAGAGGCTGACAGAGAGTGAGAGAGTCCCTGAGCAGATATGCTGCTGTGCAGAGTGGGAAGCTAGGTGTGCTGTAGTAGCAGTGCAATGATATCCTGAGTGCTCGCCTAATATTCCAACACTTACTGAAAGAGTGTCAGATATGTGCAGAGGAACTCTTCACTTAGGGAAACTGTGAAGCCAGAGGTTCGTAAGTAGAGGCTGCAAAGTCCTGCTGACACTAATTCTACCATAAAACCTACCCATTAATAGGCAGATAGGAAGGTATAATAAAAATGACAAAGATATCATCATACTTATTAAATTCACTACAGCATATACATATATAAACATTTATGTTTATATATACATAACATTTAAAGAAAGACAAACGTTGGGGTTTCAGACCCGGACACATGTTTTGGACGATATAAACATCCTTATCTGGGATGGATGTGGTGCAATGTAATTTTTGGGGGGGGGGGGTTGAAGTTAATCTAGACTGAGAGAAACAAGACTTTTATTCTGATCTTTACCAAATTTATATTTTATTTGAGCTTTCTTTTTCTTTAACCCTAAAAAACTAACGTACAATTAGTAACACCATCACTAACATCGGGTATATTTTACCCAATATACTATACACGATAAAAAATACTTATACTCATCAAAATTAATGTATCATTAATGTACAACAATACATGGCAATTTGAAGAACTCTTCTTTTATTTTCCCCTATACAACATCTCATAAAACGAAAAAAAAGGAATCATGGGGGTACCCTATAAAAAGGCTCTAAAACTAGTGAAAAATTAGGGTAGTCGTTAAAGAAAAGTCATTAAAAAAAAAAAGAATAGAGCTGGGAACTTGTTCTTCTGTCCAGCCGTTCCTGGGACATGTCTGGTGAAGGCAAAGTCTCCCTGCATCATTTACAACTTATGTTATATTCAACAAATATTTTACCCTCTATCACTAACGTCGGGTAAAAATTACCCGAACATGCACCTATTGAAAAAAACAGGGATGGAAGCAGGGAAACTAGCCTACCTTCTATGAAGTCAGTGAGCAGACTGAAGCTACCCAAGGACCCACGCCACTCAGACAGCAGCAACAC